>NC_090738.1:27920823-27943323 GCF_036898095.1 Palaemon carinicauda | reverse complement strand
AGAAGTCTTGAATGTTCTTTAATATTTTATTCTAATTTAGAACTTACAAAAGCTGATGTATAAAATGAATTAAGACTTAATTTTGTTAAAAAAAAAGGTAAATAAAGAAATAAAACAAAATCAGCGAAGTTAAGAATAGCACGGAACTTTTATTTTTTTTAAATTAGAACTTGCAAAAATTGATGTAGAATATGAATTAGGACTTAATTTTACAAGAAAAAAAAAATAACTGATTTTTCTTCCTCTTGTTTTGTTTAAGTTTACACGGGCGATATTTATTTTAATGTTGTTGCTCTTTTTGAAATATTTTATTTCTCCATTTTTTCCTTTCCTCACTGGGCTATTTTCCCTCTTGGAGCCCCTGGGCTTATAGCATCCTGCTTTTCCAACTAGGCTTATAGCTTAGCAAGTAATATTCATCATCATCATCAATCATAATAATGATCAATCATAATAATATTCCATCATAATAATAATCCATCTTAATAAATAATCAATGTTAATAATAGTTAATCCTAATTAATAATCATTAATAATAATCATTAAATCATTAATAATAATCGTTAATCATTAATAATAATGATAATCGTTAATAATAATAATAATAATAATAATAATAATAATAATAATAATAATAATAATGTACACTGCAGAATGTTCAAGGCAAAAGCGAACTGTCTCAATCAATCCGCCGTGACACAGTTTTTTCTTTCTTCCTGCACCGTCGCCGCAAAGCTAAAGTAAACAGACCCCACCATGAATATCCTCGTTAAATCTGATTGCCGGTCAGGCTCACATGTTCAAGTGTCATCAGGCGAATAACAATGATGATTTACCTACTGAGTTCTAAGGAACTGGTTCCTGGAACTGACTGAGGAGAGGAGTCGTTAAGACACCAATTACAGGAGACATGCGGTGTCTGTTCTTTGTTTGCGTCGGGGGGATTGCAATGGAGTTGTAATATCCGAAGAGATATTTTCTCTTTTTTTCTTTTCACGTTACTGTAGTTGATAATGTTCAGATGCAGTCTTAAACTAGTTGTATATATATATATATATATATATATATATATATATATATATATATATATATATATATATATATGTATATATATATATATATATATATATATATATATATATCTATGTATATACAGTATATCTATATGTACAGGTATATATATATATATATATATATATATATATGTATGTATATATATATATATATATATATATATATATATATATATATATCTATATATATACAGGTATATATATATATATATATATATATATATATATATATATATTTATATCTCTATCTATCTATATATATATATATATATATATATATATATATATATATATATATATATATACTTATATATATAAATATATATATATGTATATATATATATATATATATATATAGAGAGAGAGAGAGAGAGAGAGAGAGAGAGAGAGAGAGAGAGAGAGAGAGAGAGAGAGAGAGAGAGAGAGAGAGAGAGAGAGAGAGAGAGAGTGAGTATTCCTATAGGGTCCCAATAGTTTGAATATGCAAAAACGCGTGTCGAAAATATTACGAGCTGAAAGAAAATGCATTTCTTTTTATCAATGTTTCTTTAATATTTTGATGCCTTGTATATTCATAGCCTAGATAGCTTTAGCAATAATTATATTGACTTATCTAAAGGTTCCTTTAATCCCTGGTTTAAAATATTCTTCATGTAATAGTGACTATTTTATTAACCCGACTATTTTATTACTGCTTTGGGTCCACCTGTGCATACACATTTATACGGCAATGTTGCCCAATCACGGTCATTCATTTTAGAAGACTCATGTCCTCTAAGAGCGGCTCCTTCTTTCCTGCTTAAGGATTTAAATAGCAAGACCTTTTTGTAGGTATCTAGAGCTTTCAAATCAATACTTCTCCATTCATCACCTCCTATTTCACGCTTCATAGTCTTCAGCCATGTAGGTCTGGGACTTCCAACTCTTCTAGTGCCTTGTGAAGCACAGTTGTAAGCTTGATGAACTAATCTCTCTTGTGGAATGCGAAGAGCATGCCCAAACCATCTCCATCTACCCCTCAACATTTATAATTAGTTAACTAAAATTTTATTTCCCATGATTATAAGTGTTGATGGCAGCAATCCGTCAGCTTAGTGACAGGACATATATCCAGTGAAAATAAACTGTACCCTTGCGCTTTTTCAAGCTTTCTCGGATGTCTTTAAAGGCTGACATTTTAGAAATAGGGAAGTAGTGTATATAAGCAAAAAACCACTCTACCTGCCACTAACAAGTACTCCTTTTAATCTGCAAATAATTATGATGCCGGTTTATCCTCAACTGTAAGACCTCAACTTCTTGTATGACGACCCACTAACTTTAAACTGCCAGCTCTGAGAATCGAACTTTATTCATTTGGGTTGGTTAATCTCCTCATTTTAATCATGAAAATTAACAATATACATATATTGAAAACGCGGAGACATGACTAATTTTGGTTTAATATGAAGTTACTCATGTTTCATGAGATTGATTAAAATTAAGATTAATTTATTTACGATTATACAGTAGATTGTCGTGTTAACCAAATTAATCAAAATGTCCTCAACAACTCCTATAGCCTCTCTATTTCATCAAGGCACTTTCGGTTATTATTATTATTATTATTATTATTATTATTATTATTATTATTATTATTTATTATAAGCTAAGCTAAGTGACCTTAACTATTCATAACCGCCCTCCTCCATTACATTCAAACGCCTGTTCAGATTTTAAGATTACGTATATACGTAATTTTACATTCCTTTGAAGCCGTACCCAGAGTACCTTGTCATAATTGAATGACTTTAGTCATCAGAAGCTGCGTACGTACAACAATAACAAATGCTGCCGCTTCTAGTCCACTGCAAGACAAAAGCCTCAGATGTGCCAATTTATGTCTGGGGTTTGGCTAATTTTCTTCACCACGCTAGCCAGTGCGGATTGGTGATGGTGGGATATTTTCGTCCGATTGCTCACAGCAAACCTACTTAGTATGGATAGCCCTGACTAGTACAGCTTTGCTGATCATAGCGGTACGCAAACCTTTTTACCACGTTGGAATATCCTGTACATAAACAAAGGTATGTGTCAATGTGTATTTGTCTAAAATATACTTTCTTCATGCTTACATGTTTCTGTAAATATATAGACATTATTGCGCGGTCTCGCCTTCTCGTATATGCGACTTTAAAGTGTAATATATACATGTAATTTATAAGATTAGCTCTTTTTAAATGAGCATATGTTAGACATGATATTTTTTCTCTTCACCACTTTTCACCTGTTTTAGTCATTTTTAATGTCATGACTGACGTAGCGTGATGAACTTAATTTCTAGAATTTTATTCTCACTCGCCAAAGGTTTTCCGCTTTTCAGAAAAAAAAGAACATTAATGGTATCTCAGTGCTGAAATACTAACAAAATACTTAATTTTTGATTCTCAGCTTATCAAGCCCCTGTGGTGTGGTTATGAACCAGGAGACCTAGGTGAAATTTAATACTGATTACTCCTTCGTAATCTTTCATTAAATTTATATCCTATGTTGGAGTGAAAATTTACCCAATTTAGATCCAAAATCTTATGTAAACAACCTAATTATCAAAGGATTTTTACCCTTTTTATTGATCGTCCAAAGATTTCTTTTACTATTACTGATCATTCTGATATTTTCTTCCAATTTATTATGCCCTTTAATGCTCACGAATCTCGTATCACAAGATTTAAAGTAGATAAAGTGCATAAATAAAAACAAACCGGAATTTTAAAACCATGAACGCAAACCACCGACATATGTTGTGGACACCTGAATAAGTTACACCTTGGATGTTGTTTTTGTTATTTTTGTTTTGTGTTGTAGCTTTATATAATGATAGTCATGCTACGCCTTCGTAATTGTTTATGGTTTTGTTATGGTTGTTTATAACGAGGAAATTCGTGTTACGCCGTCGTCGGTGATGATGTTTTTGTTGTTACTGTTGAAGATGTTTTGTCGTCATTGTTGATGATGTTTTGACGTTATTGTTTGATCCTGATATTGAAGAGGAAAGAAGACATTTTCATAATAGCTGTTTATTTTGTTCAGGAATTTTATTTAGTTTTTTTTTTTTTTTTTTTTTTTTTTGCTAAAGTAGGACAAAGTTTATTTGTTAGTTTCGTTTGTTGTTGTTATTGTTGTTCGTTGTTGTTGTTTATTTTTCCTTTCTTATTTGCTAACATTCTGCTTTTATATATTGAAATGATATGTGGATTTGTTACCTATGATTATATCTTATTATTCCTTTGATGGCTCTAGAATGAGCAATACATCGAGGTAAGCCCTGGCATTAGTTGATATTATAGATGTAGTCTTCAATTTTGCTTTCCATGGGGTCGCCATGTGGCTGTATATCGTTAGAAAATGATCGAAGTGTTTATTATTCGTAATAATCCATAATAATTTTATGAACAAGGAACTGAAGAAGCCGAAGTCTTATGGTAAAGAAAAACAGTATAATAAAAAACAAATACAGTAACAATAGGTGATTAAATACTGACATGAAGAACAAAAACCGAGTAGAAGTAGGATTATGTGGGAAAGGGAAAGTAAATAGTTAGGAATTATAACAATAACTAAGGGGCACTCAGTAGAGCGTAGACCTCCGTCGCTGCAGCTTATCTCTTGACCTTTTGCTCGACCTTGACCTTGACATGTATTATTTGGCGTGGATTTTCATACACACAAATATGAACCAAGTTTGAAGTCTCTGTGACAACGATTTCCAAACTTATGGCTGATTACGTGAATTGGACATTTTGCTTGACCGTGACCTTGACCTTTAACGTTGACCTTCCAAAATTCAATCACTTCCAGCTTTTTACATAGTAGTTAAGCAATGCAAGTTTCATTGTTCTACGATTAAAATTTTAGCCAGGAAGCTGTTCATAAACACACACACACACACACACACACACACACACACAAAGACAAATAAACTAAAAATCATAATAACAAACAAACAAACAAAAACACGCACATACAAACAAACACACACAAACAAACACACAAACAGGGAATAAAACATAACCTCCTTTCAACTTCGTTGGCGGAGGTAATAAATAGTAATAATGATCAGAATAAAATAAATTAAGGTAAAAAATAATACACGCCTAATCATTACAACAGTTTTAAACAACAACATACCGCAAGAGCCCCTTTAACACGCAACAAGACAATTGCTGACTCCTTAGGAAAAGAAATTAAAAAAAATAAAAGCTTTATATTCATCCTCCGTAAAGCAATTTAATGAAATATATGAAAACTGATGTCAGAGTATAAATCTCGTCGGAAATTAAGAGTCTCACAGTGACAGAATAATTGCATTTATCTTCTTCAGTCCGCTTAGAGAATTTATATGAAGGCGAAGGCAGGTTATGAGCCTTCCAAATTTAGTTGCGCCTTTCATGATTGCAATGAACGCTGCCTTCAGTGTATGAAGAGGCAAGTGTGCTTTGATTCGTAAGTGGATTATTTAGTTTTGTATCGTCAATAACTTTTATTCTCGCTATTTGACGCGGAGCTAATTTTCGAATGTGACCTTTTGATGATTTACGTTTCGATTTAGGGTTTGGTGGTAATAATTTTAAGAATAATTTGATAATTCTGATAATGATTTTCATGATTTTGATCATAATTATTCTAGTAATTTTGTTCAGCGTAATTAGTATTTAAATCTTTCGCCGAATATCGTTAAATTCAACACTGCCTCATTAGGATATAACAATTTTTAAAAAGTAAAATTTATTGAGATTATTATTTTTCTGTGATAACTATGATTACTGATATGGAATATCCTGAATAAAGAAAAAAATCTGAAACGTAATTCCCAAGAACGACATGTTCTTTCCTTAAAAGATAGATGAATAACGAGTAAAGTAATATATAGATAAATGAAAAAAAAGGCAAATATTAAGACATACCAATCAGAAATAGAATAAGTAAAAATAAGTTAATCAAATATTCCTCCAGCGAGATCAAGATAACATCTTTATGTAAGTGAAGCAAAGTGCCCAGTACAATGAACACATTTATTTAAGTATCGCAGCTAAATCGTCATTATGCTTTCCATGCAAGCATTTTGCGTGCATTGAGCCTCAAATGTTCACTTTTATTGAACAAACTAGTGTACGCGACCCGTCATTAATGATGGGTAAAGAGATGCATATGTAGACACACGCACCCATATCACCAGGGTTTGACTATTATTTCTATTTTGAGGGCGTGGAGAGCTGAGCATGAATATATATATATATATATATATATATATATATATATATATATATATGTATGTGTATATATATATATATATATATATATATATATATATATGTGTGTGTGTGTGTGTGTTTGTGTGTGTGTGTTGAACAGGTTGTCCTAAGTCATTTTATAGTCATATAAGAATTGTATGTTTTAATGTTGTTAATGTTATTTTAAATATTTTATTTTAATTTTTCATTACCACTTAAATCGTTTATTTATTTCCTTGTTTCCTTTCCTCACTGGGCTATTTTCCCTGTTGGAGCCCTTGGGCTTATAGCATCTTGCTTTTCCAGCTAGGGTTGTAGCTTGGCTAGTAATAATATATATATATATATATATATATATATATATATATATATATATATATATATATATACATATATATATTTATATATATATGTATATATGTGTATATATATATATATATATATATATATATATATATATATATATATATATATGTGTGTGTGTGTGTGTGTCTGTGTTGTGATAAATTATGCACATTTAAACGTGTATATATATATATATATATATATATATATATATATATATATATATATATATATATATATATATATATATAGAGAGAGAGAGAGAGAGAGAGAGAGAGAGAGAGAGAGAGAGAGAGATTTGCTTTTAATCATAGAGGGGAGATGATCGAAGTAATGGCTTCAGGTGGTAAAAAGATTTAAAATTAAACATCGCACGATTTTCTTCATTAAATCGTTGTATTTTATTTTGAATCTAAAATAAAAATAGAATGAAGTCAAAACAGACTTTTGTTCTTTCATTCATAATGAATGTGTAAACGAAATCAACGCTTCTCTTTGTGTATTATGAAGTGTGGATGAGGGGTTAAGGAAGCGTGAAAGCAATGAACTGAAGGTATGAAGTATGTACATTAGGCTTGGCTGTTAAGAAGTTGCTTGATCTAATAAGGCGTCGTTAATAATGCAGTGTGGTAGTAATGTGTTTGAGCGGCCATGAATCCTTCAGTCGTAATTATCCTTTTGACAGGGTTTTTAATTTATTCACCTATTTGAATATTCATTCTATGTTTCATTTTTATTGATTTACACTTGTCTTTATTTTTATATATTTTTCCTTAGATGTTGACATTTTATTCTATGTGAGATTATTATTATTATTATTATTATTATTATTATTATTATTATTATTTTGTTGTTGTTGTTATTGTTGTTAGCTAAGATGCAACCTACTTTTTGAAAAGCAGGATACTATAAGCCCAATGGCTCCAGGAGGGAAAAATAGCCCAGCGAAGAAAGGAAATTAGGAAAAAAATAAGCTACAAGAAAAACAATGAATAATTAAAATAAATTACTTTAAGAACAGTAACAACATTAGAATAGAT
This sequence comes from Palaemon carinicauda, assembly GCF_036898095.1. Classification (NCBI taxonomy): domain Eukaryota; kingdom Metazoa; phylum Arthropoda; class Malacostraca; order Decapoda; family Palaemonidae; genus Palaemon; species Palaemon carinicauda. The sequence goes on along the minus strand of NC_090738.1, from coordinate 27,935,595 downwards.
CTTTCATATTTTAAACTATGAAAGGAGACTTAAGTCAGCCTGTTCAGCATAACATTAGCTGCAAATTTGAGGTTTTGAAGTTAATAAAATTTCGATATGATCGATCGTAGTGATGAATCGTCTTAATTGGCGAACCAAGATTGCCTGTCTTCGTGGCAGAGTCCAGTGCTTTGTTTACTTTTGTTTATATGGGATGTGGTGGCCGATGTGGTAACGTCCCTGACTGGTTAACACCAGACTGGGGTTCGAGTCTCGCTCAAACTCGTTAGTTTCTTTGGTCGCTGCAACCTTAACATCCTTGTGAGCCAAGGATAGAGGGTTTGTGGGACCTTATAGGTCTACCTGCTGAGTCACCAGCAGCTATTACCTGGTCCTCCTTGGTCCTAGCTTGGGTGAAGAGGAGCCGGCGCTGATCATATTCTTCTTCTTCTTTAGATTGCCCTGAGCTTCTCTCCGGACAGGGGCTTTTTGACGGTGTGTCTAGCCCCTAGGTGGTTATCCTGGCGGGTAGGTGTGGTGGTTGCAGATCAGCAGGGCCTGGAAGTATATATATATATATATATATATATATATATATATAATATTTATATATATATATTTATTTATATATATATATATATTTATTTATATATATATATATTTATTTATATATATAAATATATATATATATATATATATATATATTTATATATATTTATATATATATATATTTATATATATATATATATATATATATATATATATATATATATATATATATATATATATATATAAATATATATATTGCCCTAGTTAGGGACGAGAAGAGAGGGTTTATAGTGGTAGGGGAAAGGCTATATAGCAGAGAGTCCCAGTGGGTAGGAGAGAGTGGGAGGGGAAAGGAGGATTTCCAGTGGGAGAAGAAAGAAGCAGTTTTAAGTGTAAGTACTTATTGCTGCTTGCAAAGGTCAATTTAGATTTCGCAACATGTTGCGAGCTTCCTCAGCCCAAGGGCCAGCACTGATTAAGCCCCTGGCAAGCCAGAGGCGGCCTCAAAGGACTTTACTTATAGAAATGCCTGCTTTACGCAGGCAGGGTCAAGAGACCAAGTGTTTAGGCCTGTTTAGGGCCAAAGTGATGAGATTAAGCTTAAGGGTGAAAGGTTAAAGAGTTTAGTCCCAGTAAGTAAGAGAGACTGGGAGAGGAGGGAAGGGTTTTCAGTGGGAGGGGAAAGAAGCAGTTTTAAGCATAGGTACTTATTACTGCTTGCCTGGTGTCACTGGGTATGCCTCTGGCATGCCAGGGACAGCGTCAAAAGGATTTTTCTTATATGAATGCCTGCTTTAAGCAGGCAGATTCAAGAGACCAAGTGTTTAGGTCCTGTTTAGGGCCAAGCGATGAGATTAAGCTCAAGGGTGAAAGATTAAAGAGTTTAGTCCCAGTAAGTTAGAGAGACTGGGAGAGGAGGGAAGGATTTTCAGTGGGAGGGGAAAGAAGCAGTTTTAAGCATAAGTACTTATTACTGCTTGCCTGGTATCGCTGGGTATGCCTCTGGCATACCAGGGACAGCGTCAAAAAGGTTTTCTTATATGAATGCCTGCTTTAAGCAAGCAGGGTCAAGAGACCCAGTGTTTAGGTCCTGTTGAAGGCCAAAGAGTTGAGATGAAGTTTTAAGGGTGAAAGGTTATAGAGCTTGGTCCCAGTGAGTTAGAGGGGCTGGGAGAGGAGCGGAGTGATTTGCATTAGAGGGCAAAAAAGGGCGGGGGGAAGCCTTAACCAAGGAGAAGAGGGCTAAGGGTGGTTGAGAGTTGATCTCTGCATAGGCTGGGAGAGACTGTCTTCTTACCTAGGTGGGGGGTAAGATCGCAGAAAACCTGCCAGCGTCTGTTTTTTGAGAATGTGGGCACTCACCTGTTCTACAGTATGCGGCACTCCTTGGCCGAGGTTTTGTCTTAGATTTGTGGTTTCTAGGCAGTGGCAGAGGTAATGCTCTAGTGGGAGTGCCGGGACAGCTTCGCAGTACAGTACTTGCATTGCCTACCCTCAGCCTACCCTCAGGGTTGATGATTTCCCACGAGCAGGGGTACCCTAACCTTAGTCTGTGGTAGATTACTGCTAGTTTGCGGGGCGTGTTCTTTGGTAGATCATGTGGTGTCAGGTTGGTAGTGTTGATATACCATTTTGCTGATTTTGACGAGGCAAATAGGGCTTGTCTGATGGAGCTATGTAGTTGTGTTTGACAGTAAACATTCATTGCTGATTTGAACTGTTCATGCGATGGGTTGAGGGTTATGCTGATATTGGTGACTTTGAGGGCCTGCTTTGCTAATCGATCGGCTTCTTCATTACCGAGTATACCTATATGACTGGGGATCCAATTTAGTGTGACCTGTCGGTTCTGGAGAGCATGTGTGTGTGGGCTATCTGTCTGATGGAGGAGATGATGAGCGTGTTTTCTAGGATATCTCGGCTCCTGATTGCTGCCGTGGCTCCTCTGGAGTCAGTATGTATCTTGGTGTTACCTTGACTGGTGAGTGAGTGTGTGTGAGGGCTTTGAGTATGGCAACTAGTTCAGTTTGGAGTGTGGAGACATTGTTGGAGATCCTCCAGCAGGCCGAGAAATGTGGGGAGTAGAGTGCTGCAGCTGCCGCAGGAACCTCCCTGTCTACAGAGCCGTCAGTATAATACACATTGTCAGCGAGCGGTGAGGGTGATCGAATCAAGGGCCGCTCTAAAGGCCTGTGCTGGGGGGCATAGTGCCTTGGAGAACGGGAGGGTGGTGTAATGGTACTTGATTGGGCTGGGAATCCAGGGGGTTCCTCCGAAAAGTCCGAGTGGAAGGTGTCATTTTTTAGTGTAGATAGCATTGTCTGAGAGCCGGTGGATCTTAGGGCTGTGATAAGATGGCCAGCATAGGCGTGAGGAGGTGCCAAATCTTCCGAAAGAAAGATTAGGCCTCGAAGTTTGTTATGGAGTGGGCAGTTCCGGTTGGTCTTGAAAGTTTTGAAGATTATAGAGCTGTTCCGTGAGTTTATCCTATCTGTGAGTGGCAGGAGATGGGTTTCGGCTCGAAGCAGTGAGAGCCTTGTCCAAATCGGGGCACCGAGGATGGTCCTCATGGCATTATTTTGAATTACTTCGATGGTCTTTTCCTGTGTAGGGTTGAGGGTAGTGAGAACAGGGGCTACATATTTTAACAAAGAGCGTACAGCCTGAATGTAGAAGAGTCTTAGAATGTGATGTGAGGCACCCTGGTTTAGGGACGTGATGCGTCGGAGTGCGTTCAGTCGGCTGTTGGCCTTGTGCTTGAGGAGCGTTATTTCGGGGGTGGGTGATAGCCTGAAGTTGAGGTTAACACCTAAGTAGGTAAAGTTGTTAACCCATTCAATAGGTGTTCCGAGTAGGTTTAGTGGAGGAGGGGGTTGAGAGTGCTTAACAGCCATGGCTTTGGTCTTGTTCGGGTTTATTTTCAGTCCTAAGACCTGATAGCTTGCTGCAATGGTGTGTAGGGCGATTTGCATTTTACGGTGTTTGTTGTTGACTGTGTGTGGGCAGACAACGCAGATATCGTCTGCATAGATGAAGATTTGAATCCCCTCCGGGTATTCTTCTTTCAATATATTTTCAATGAGTACATTGAATAAGAAGGGGCTTAACATCCCTCCTTGTGGAGTGCCATTTTCGAGTGGTATGTATGGTGACGTGGCTCCCTGGAAAGTAACTCTAGCTTCCCTGTTTTGGGTATATTTGTGTCCACGCAAGGAGGTGGCCTCTGACGCCTTTGATGACTAGCGATTTCAGAATGTATATATGGTCAGTGTCTAGGGCATTGTCCTGTTTGATAGAGCAATGTCACTGTCCCTTGCCTCTGCCATTCATGAGCGGGCTTTAAACATTTAAACTAGACGCGTTTTAGTTCGATTCTTGTCTGGGAAAGATAAAAATATTCTTCGATAATTTACTGTTCGGATATCGGCTTGTAGAAATAAGCATATCGAAAATGTGCGAAAGACCTGAGGAATTTGAAGAAATTATTACAGCTAATATAAATATACTCTCTCTCTCTCTCTCTCTCTCTCTCTCTCTCTCTCTCTCTCTCTCTCTCTCTCTCTCTCTCTCTCTCTTCTCTCTCTCTCTCTCTTTTTATATTAGTTGCAATTATTTCTTCAAATTTCTCGGCTTATTTACACATTTGGATATGTTTATACCTATAAGTTCGTATAGATACTAATTAGATATACAGTATGTATATATATACATATATTATATATATATATATATATATATATATATATATATATATATGTATGTATATATGTGTGTGTGTGTCGGTCTGTGTTTGTTTATTTATTTATACATTTATAGCAAAGCCTGATATAATAGTGTAGATGGTTCTGATCAGCTTTCTAAAAATGTAGTAGAATTCGTCAGATGTAATAACCTCTCGTGATCGGGTTTGAAGATCTGTAGTGAAAAGGTAAAGTATATTTTACGCTTGGATATAGGCTACTTACATACATACATATACGTATACAGTATATACATGCATGCCTTTATATCTACATATGTATACGTATGTATATAAAGTATATGTATTTATATACTGTATATGTAGCCTATATCGACAGATCTAGAGTTTGTTACATAATATGAATAGTGTTCTATAAATTAACTAATGATAAGATAAGGATAGCTCGCTCGTTGGCCGAGTTGTTCAGTGCTCAGGCTTGACTTATATGGGACCTTTGTTCGATTCCATAAGGCCTTGCAGCAGAAATCTGGAATCAGTAATAACGGTATTGGTTTAGATACTAGAAGGATGAACACTCTTGGTGCCTCTCATTTTAGGAAAAACGTGTGGCGTATACTGTATATAAATGTGAATATATTATATATATATATATATATATATATATATATATATATATATATATATATATATATATATATCAGGATTTTCATATCCATAACTAAGTTCCCTTTTGTATTCACATATTTGTCGACCAAAGGATATACTTGTGTCTTCGTATTAAGCCTTGTCATCGTCCTTAGTAAGAATTCTGGACACATAATTAGTTATTATATTCTTATTGTGGCGTTCTTTGATAATGGAATATCATGTTGTCCGAGGATGTGAAAAGACTCATAAATTAGTTTAGTTTTACCCGTGATATTTTTCTTTTGATGTATTTATTGTACGAACACACACATACACACACAACACAAACATATATATATGAATGTATGTGTTCGTGTGCAAATTATATATTTATTTTACACACACGCGAGCTTTTTTTTTTAAACGCATTATTATTTATAAAATTTTACAGTTATTGTAATGTCCCACATACTTGATATATATATATATATATATATATATATATATATATATATATATATATATATACACACATAATGTATATGTATATGTACGTTATGTATACAGTGCATACATAATATATATAATATATATATATATATATATATATATATATATATATATATATATATAAACATACATATACATAATGTATATGTATATGTACGTTATGTATACATTGCATACATAATGTATATGTATATGCATCTTATGTAGAATATGCATGGACTCCATTTGATTTTTGCAAACACCCAACTCTCATCCGCAACGAATACTCGCATGACTAAACCGGTCAACCTTCAGTACACCTAAAAGTATCAGAATGACTCTCAAGAATCCCCCCTTATTCTGTAACCCGGTCGAGCAGACCATTAAAGTGTCTTGGCACGTATTTGATTGCAATCCTTCTTAAGGGGATGGTTTTTATTACCTGGGTGTGCGTGCAGTAATGTGTTTATTGATAATTTCTCATGTTCATATTGACACGAGTTGAATGTTCCTCTCATATCCTTTCTCTGTTTTTCTTTTTGTTTTCTTTTTTTCTTTTAGTGTAATGCAGTGCGAGAAAGTCTCGGTGTAACAAAGAACCTTGAGGACATTATGAAAGTCTTTGAATATTGTGGCTATTCTTTCTTTGTCATTATGGGATATTTGCTAGCTGTTGCCCAGAGTTCTGGAACATTGAAATCTAACGACATATTCTGGCATGATTTGAAGAAGCTATAAACTCACTTCTAAGACGTAGTTCATGGCACAAAATGGGGCAATTTGCTTATTGGAATTATTTTGTTCATTCGAAATGCCTTAGAAGTGAATTTGACCAAATATTCGAGAATTCAATGTTGATTTTACTTTCCTTGTGTTAAATAAATTTGAGCCATTTAGCATTAAAGTTCGACTTCGCTTCATAAATTTAACACTTACTGCCTCCCGCTATACATAAATAAACGCTCATTGACATGCATTCCTTTTTAGTGGTTAAAAATCCTAGCAAAAATATAATCATATACTGATACTAAAAGATAGTAATGGTTAAATAATATGCAAACAAGATAGGTAAACGAACGAACGGAGACAAATTGGGCATTGTGAATAATTTTGAATAGATATTTACGTCGTTATCTAAAACAGGTAAAAGAAAATGAATATTCTGATCAGTAAAAGAAAAGCGAGAAGTAAAGCGTTTTCTTATCCATTCAGTTATGGCTTTCTTTTGATGCAGTTGATAAAATGCTTTGATATATTTTGTATTTTAATCAATGTTTCTTTTTTTATCGTTTGATGCAGTTGATAAAATGCTTTGATATATTTTGTATTTTAATCAATGTTTCTTTTTTTATCGTTTGATGCAGTTGATAAAATGCTTTAATTTACTTTGTATTTTAATCAGTGTTCATTTTTTATAGTTAGTTGCAGTTGATAAAATTATTTGAATTATTTTGTATTTTAATCAATGTTTCTTTTCTTATCGTTTGAGGCAGTTGATGAAATGATTTAAATTATTTTGATTTTAATTAATGTGTTCATTTTTTATCGTTGGATGCAGTTGATAAAATGCTTTAAATTATTTGTATTTTAATCAATGTTAATTTTTTATCGTTTGATGCATTTGATGAAATGCCTTAGATTATTTTATATTTCAATCAGTGTTAATATTTTTCACCAGAAAATAGGTATTTTGTAGTGTTTTATTTTTAATTATATGCACCCAAGACTTTCAAATTAATTACTTTACACACATTACCGTGGTATTGCAAGTGATTGACAGCACTCTTAATTGGTAAATGATGGACAGTTTTTCTATATGCATTCACTAATGTCACAAACAAGAAACAAAAATACATTATTCGTTGATAGTCAAAGTCTGCTCAATTATTAATACGTAAACATTTCATTAATCTAATTTCTTGATAAAAAAATGTAATTATTTAAAATAATCTACCTTTTATTTAACGTTGATTTTCTGCATCAAATTAGAATAAACTTCATGCTGTTAAATCTGTTTCAGATAATTTATTTTCACCTGATTTCAAGGTAATCCCATTTCGGGGTTAATAATTGTTGAAATATTCATGATCATGTTAGGATTATAAACATTAATTTTCACTTGCGTTTCATAATTAAATCTTACTGGATGCTCCGTCGAACTCTCGCTCTCGCTACTGCAATAATCTTTTGCAATAACCTGTTTTTTAATTATTAAAATTATTATTATTAATAAAATTATTATCATTATTGAAATTTATATGAAAATATTAAAATGTTTGAAATTATCATGGAAATGTTATTAAAATTATTTAAATTATTTTTATCAATAAAGTTTTATTATTATTATTATTATTATTATTATTATTATTATTATTATTATTATTATTATTATTATTATGAAAATGGATATGGCATAGAAGAAATGATCTAGCGAGCACCATGATTGCAAAAATATTGTTATTTCATCCGGAAAAAGGTTTCGCTAATTTTTTTTTTTTTATACTTTTTGCGATTGTAAACTTTTTGAAGACAAATGTATATATGTTTTGGTCAGAAAGGTTTATCTGACGTTTCTAGGGATTTTGAGTGGTTTTTTTTTTTTTTTTTTTTTTTATGAAGTATAGGTTTGATAGATCAGATTTAAGTTTTCTATTTATCGTGGATTTTTTATCTAAATTTATATTTTATGGTATTTATATAATTATTTTTCATCCATTTTATTTAATATATATTATATTTTTTCATCCCGAATTTATATAACCCAGCTCTGTCAAAGTCGAGCTGGGCTTATTGGTCTGTTAAATTTTCTTCTGTTGATAATAGTAATACTAATCTTACAAAAAACTAGTTGATTTGGCATTTATAACTGGCAATTTTTTCGTTATTAAAAACTGCATCTTATTTTGGCTTGATATTTGATTATGTGATATAAAATCATTCAGTTCTTGCTTCAATTTATTAAGGATCATGTTTAACAATTACCTATCTAAGTACGTCAATAGCCATTGACGTTGTTACGCCAAACTATAGTCATTTTTTTCTTAAGAGGCGCATTTGCACAGACTCGCAGGGGTGCCCTTTTAGCTCGGGAAAAATGTCCTACTAGCTGATTGATAAGAATTATTTTGTCCAACCAATCAGTGATTATGAAACTTTTCCGAGCTATAAGGGCACACTTGCGAGTCTGCAGATGCGCCTTCTGAAAAAAATGGACTATAGACATCATCTAATCAATCAAGAAAGACAGCCAGTCAATCTTTCAATCATTTATAATAATAATAGTTTAGATTATATTTCACTATTCTCTTATTCCCATAAATTTAGACATTGAATGTTCCCTTTTAAAATTTGATCTATTTACTTTCCTCTGCTCTTTTGTCATGATAAGCGTATAGACTGAGAGCACCAAAGACAGGTTTATGTTCCTTATAATACTTCGGCAACTTTGTCTTCATTCAGCCTTACCAATGGGTATCGTTTCTGACGAAGGTAGCGGCAAACACCTGTCTGGCTGAGACAATAGTCCGACCCCTTCTTTGAAACAATAGATTCCCATTAACTGACATATCGTAACAAAAGAACCATCTTAGGGGCTCTCTCTCTCTCTCTCTCTCTCTCTCTCTCTCTCTCTCTCTCTCTCTCTCTCTCCACTGGGCTCTTGGTGTTCTAAGAAAGAGAAAATTTAATTTCAGATTTACTCGAGTGCTTCCATTGTGAAATCAGGGTGCCAATTAACTCTCTCTCTCTCTCCTCTCTCTCCTCTCTCTCTCTCTCTCTCTCTCTCTCTCTCTCACACTGGGCACTTGGTTTTCTAAGAAAGAGTAAATTTAACTTCCGATTTACTCGAATCCTTTTAAATCAGGGTGCCAATTAACTTTGCCTTCTACTTTCTATACTGTTCTCTCTCTCTCTCTCTCTCCTCTCTCTCTCTCTCCTCTCTCTCTCTCTCTCTCTCTCTCTCTCTCTCTCTCCATTGGGCACTTGGTTTTCTAAGAAAGAGTAAATTTAATTTCCGATTTACTCGAGTCCTTACATCTTGAAATCAGGGTGCCAATTAACTTTGTCTTCTACTTTCTATACTGCTCTCTCTCTCTCTCTCCTCTCTCTCCTCTCTCTCTCTCTCTCTCTCTCTCTCTCTCTCCATTGGGCACTTGGTTTTCTAAGAAAGAGTAAATTTAATTTCCGATTTACTCGAGTCCTTACATCTTGAAATCAGGGTGCCAATTAACTTTGTCTTCTACTTTCTATACTGCTCTCTCTCTCTCTCTCTCTCTCTCTCTCTCTCTCTCTCTCTCTCTCTCTCTCTCTCTCTCAAACCTTTTATCGACGAAGTAAGCATCGGTGGTGAAGGCTGAACAACACCTGCCCCGAATGGTTGGGGGGGTGGGATGGGGGTTGGATACTGATCATACCTTCACGATTTCCATGTACGAGCAGAAAAAACTGGACCTTTTTCTTTCTTAAGTGTTTTGCCTATTATTGTTCTCTTTTTCTTTATGGACTTTCCTTTCCTCTTTGGAATCGTATGATTCTTATCTCATTGATATATTCTTATTTTACCAAAAAGGAATATTTATGCATAGTGGAATAATTTAAACCTGGTTTCTTTTATGGTTACACTAGTATGATTATCATTAGGTCATGGAGTTGTTTTCGTTTTAGGCAAATGTAGAGCATCAACAGCCACTTTCTTCGGCATTATTCTTTTCCCCAGTCTTCTGACAGGAAGCAAGAAGGCCCCCTCCCCTCCCCCTTTTAAAAAAGTTGAGTTTCTTTAACGAGTTTTATTTTGAGTGAGAAATAAGCCGGATCTCCCTCTGACCGACCCGTGGCGTGGAGGCGCCATTAATCTGCCACCCATCACAGAGGGTTTATGCTCTTTTACCCGCAACAAAGATGCTGTAAGAGTTAACTAATGCCGTGGCCTGAGCTAACAATCGTGTTTCTCGTAAATCTCACATTATAGAAGCCACGAACAATGCGGGTGTGCCTCTCTGTTCCCTAATGCTCTTCAATGTTATCTCTCTCTCTCTCTCTCTCTCTCTCTGCTCTCCTCTCTCTCTCTCTCTCTCTCTCTCTCTCCCTTTGGTCTCTTGTCTTGCTCAGCGTACCGTGGTTGGCCGCCGTAAATCTTGCAGTGCACCGCCTTGCACCGTACCTGAGATTCATTTACTGCATCCCCAGTCTATCTCAATAAATCTCCAGCTTCACAATGTAACCTACACTGTTTAATGACTCCCTGCTCCACTGTGCTTTGCTCCGTCGGACTCCTTCGTCTTGTGTGTGCCAACAGAAACCTCCCCCCTTAAAAGGATGAATTGCAAGGGGGTCAGGGGGTCCTAGGAGAGAGCGAGGGAGAGACAGAAGACTTGGAGGCGGGAATAGAGGAATGGATGGGCAGCTAGCTCATCGTGGACCTTAAGAAAACAAAAGGCGATTGTTCGTATCATTAGATTTAGGAACATCTGGTGGGATATCGGTCTATGCGATATGAAAGCCGAGCTTCGCGTGATCGCCTCTCATGTGGCATCCGAGCTAAGAGGAAGAAGACCCTAAGTCTTACTTAATCCTCTCCCGAGATACTAATGGGCTATTCATAACGAAGTGTATTAGAGTTTTGTGAGGCCTGCGATGCATGGTTACCGAAACGGTAGGTTGGGTCTACAGTTGGTTTGGCTTCCTTGGACAAACAAAGGCGCATCGCCGATTTATGCATTCGTTTTTGATGTCGAGGGGTCTTTAAAAAGGCAGATTCCCTCTAGATTCATATTCATATCAGTGGTTTATCTTTCTATTTGAGGAAGGGTTACTTCTGGTCAGGTGGATGTAAGGGGGGCCACAGAGCTTGGCAAAAAGAAGAAAAAAATTCAAAAGATGTATTAGAAATTGGTGTATTCTAAGGTGGGTGGGCGGGGCCTATAATGCAATAATGGCCCTCGCCCACACCGTTGACGCCCATGCTGGGCATGACGCCCATTGTTTGAATGCCCTCATAAAAATCGACCCCCGCCCCCAAGGTCTGACTCCTAGACCAGCCTCTGTTCGTCTTGGTTCTAAAACCAAATTAATGGCATCGTTGAAAATTCTGGGTCTATCGATATTTTGAGAGAGGGAGAGAGCGTTAACTCAGACTTCTTTCATAGATTGAAATTTTGCATATGAATGCATACTTGCATATATGCTTGAACTACCGTGCATAAACATTGTCACCGACATATTGCAAGATGGTACATGTGGGACAAATATATGCATTTGAATGCACACCTAATGCGTATGCAGCATGCAAAAAAAGGCACTCATATATGACTCTTTTACGCAAAGACATGCACACCTAATGCCCCCCCCCCCCCCTTCGAAACGGTCAATCTCTCCATCTCTTTTGTCTTTCTCTTCTTATTCCCTTCCTCCTCCTCCTTCTCCTCCTCCAGAGGATCCTTTCACTTCTTACCGGGCGCTTCACAAGGCCCTCCCAAAGGCGCGCACACAGCCTTAATAGCAGCTAATAAATATAAAGCAAAGTAGGACTGAAAGAAGAAGGAGTATTTTATTTGGCATCGCTCTGCTCTTTATTGTTCTGTGAGACGTTGAAAACGTAGCTTAACGAGCCTTTGCTCACAGAATCCTATTGTGAGTCTCGTGAGGCATTGCTCTTAAACTGGCGGCCGGCGGCTGTGTACCCCTATCCCTTCCACCCTTGTATTCTATCCCCACCTCTCTCTCTCTCTCTCTCTCTCTCTCTCTCTCTCTCTCTCTCTCTCTCTCGTTCGTCTTTGGTTCCCGAAGGGTTGATGAGTAGCTACGGTTGAGGGAATAGACGAAGTGCCTAGTTTTTGGTGTTGAAAGAAAATGGGTTTCTCTAGTTTAGATTCGTATATTTTAACACTTTCTCTCTCTCTCTCTCCTCTCTCTCTCATCTCTCTCTCTCTCTCTCTCTCTCTCGTTCGTTCGTCTCTGGTTCCCGAAGGGTTGATGAGTAGCTACGGTTGAGGGATAGACGAAGTGCCTAGTTTTTGGTGTTGAAAGAAAATGGGGTTTCTCTAGTTTAGATTCGTATATTTTAACACTTTCTCTCTCTCTCCTCTCTCTCTCTCTCTCTCTCTCTCTCTCTCTCTCTCTCTCTCTCTCTCGTTCGTCTCTGGTTCTCGAAGGGTTGATGAGTAGCTACGGTTGAGGGAATAGACGAAGTGCCTAGTTTTTGGTGTTGAAAGAAAATGGGGTTTTCTCTAGTTTAGATTCGTATATTTTAACACTTTCTCTCTCTCTCTCTCTCTCTCTCTCTCTCTCTCTCTCTCTCTCTCTCTCTCTCTCTCTCGTTCGTCTCTGGTTCCCGAAGGGTTGATGAGTAGCTACGGTTGAGGGAATAGACGAAGTGCCTAGTTTTTGGTGTTGAAAGAAAATGGGGTTTCTCTAGTTTAGATTCGTATATTTTAACACTTTCTCTCTCTCCTCTCTCTCTCTCTCTCTCTCTCTCTCTCTCTCTCTCTCTCTCTCTCTGATGTTGCTTTTCTTTTGCTCAGCTGTTTTGCTATTTTGCGAATGGGTGTAATTTTATTTCTCCTCCTCAAATTTCAGGTCATTGCTTTCTCCTCGCTTACTCATTCATTCATTAAATCTTCATTATTGCTTTTTTAGCAGACTACTTCCTTTACTTAGTGGTAAATTTCAAGGTGGATTGACTTAAACAGACATAAAATGAAAATGAGGATTTCTTTGTGATGGAAAAGAAACTCTAGAACTTAGGATTAATTTCAATGATATCTTAACGAAAGGTGGAATTGATAGTGGAACAACTTTCTTGCAATAAATGTAAATGCTAAGAATTATTTAAGCATTGTAATGATCTTGAAAAAATATGCACCGGATTCCCTTGCTAGAATAATTTCAAGATTTCAAAACTAGATGGCTGAGGGTTTTTTTTTTTTTTTTTTTTTGCGGAGCAATCCAGTAGCTGACAATTAAATAAAAGGCAGTGTTTGCAAATCCTTAATATCTGCATTAACTTAAAAAATAAAGGTAAAAACTGTCAGGTAATAAGTCATAGCGAACAAATTCTTTCTATATCTGTAATCTCTACACCTTAGGTTTAGTGATAATCTGATTAGGAAATCCCAAAGACACCCCACAGAAACCTAAAGAAAATATTAAAAGAAAACAGTAGAGTAGTATTCCAAGAATTTATTCATCATGGAATAAGTTGTAGGCTTTCGTGATGAACAAATCACATGAGAGTTTGTATTTTTTTTTTTAATTTCTCTGTATGGGGCTTTTTCTCTTTTTGAAATCCTTGGGATTGGAGCTTTGTTTTTAGAATTAATAATAATAATAATAGTAATGATAATAATAATAATCTCCCCTCTATGGCAAAGAGCAAGTATCTGGCTATGAATGATTGTATATATATATATATATATATATATTATATATATATGTGTGTGTGTGTGTGTGTGTGTGTATGTATATATATATATTATATATATATGTGTGTGTATATATGTATATATATATATATTATATATATATATATATATATATATATGTGTGTGTGTGTGTGTGTGTGTGTGCATATATACACACTCCCGCTCAACTCTCCCCGTCCCTTGGGTAGCAGGAAGAGGAAGTAGTCATACCATGGCGAGAGGTGGCTGCGTGTGCTGGTCGCGTTCACAAGTAATGATGATAAGAACTTGATATTACAAATACGATATACAATATAATGATACCAAGAAATTAGCAACTTTGGGGTACACTCTGGTACACTATTCTACCTGTTTTCTCTTCCTCCTTTTTATAAAGTCTTTATAGTTTATATATGAAAGATCTCTTTTAATGGTGTTACTGTTATTAGAAAATTTTGTTCATTATTTATCTTGGAGTTTATTTTGTTTCCTTATTTTCTTTCCTCACTGGGCTATTTTCTCCGGTTGCAGCCCTTGAGCTAATAGCATCATGTTTTTCCAAGTAGGGTTGTAGGTTCGCTAATAGTAGTAGTAATAATGATAATGATAATAATAATAATGATTTTCCTCATCAAAAGACTGTCAAATTGAGACTCAAAGTATTGTGGCAGTGACCTGATTTTTCACATTGCCACAACAAATTGGTAAATCATTATTCCCAAAATGTTTTCATGGAGGTCAAAATTACCTTTGCCTGCCTGTTGTTCTATATTAGATGTACCATTTCCATGTATCTTTTTAAAGCTGTTGAAACGTATTGGGTATCTTATGATTATAAAATCTCCTCTCTTGATTCATAATTTTCTTATTGACAATTAGTAAGATTATCAGAGAATCAAAAGGCGCTGTGAAATTCATTGAAATATTCAGATTTTTTTCTGCCAAAAAAAAAAAAAATATCAAATACTAAAATTTTGTGTTGGTTGCTTCATTGTATTGTTCTCTTGGCCACCTAACTATAGATAGCCC
>NC_090738.1:27917951-27920323 GCF_036898095.1 Palaemon carinicauda | reverse complement strand
TTAACTCTCTCTCTCTCTCTCTCTCTCTCTCTCTCTCTCTCTCTCTCTCTCTCTCCTGACTTAACGTTCCTTTTACTTAGCTGTTTTGCAATTCTGCTAATGGATGTATTTTTATTTCTCCTCCTTAAATTTCAGCTCATTGCTTTTTCCTTGTTTATTCATTCAATAAATCTTCATCATTATTGTTTTTTAGCTGACTACTTCCTTTACGTAGCGGAAATTTGCAAGGTGATTGACTTAAACGGACGTAAAATGAAAAAGAAGAATTCCTTGTGATGGAAAAGGAACCATAGAGTTTGATATTGTGACTAATTTTTATTACAATTAAAGGAGCATGTAAATGAATGTGGAAAAACTTTCTCGCAATAAATGTAAATGCAGAGAATTATTTAAGTATTTTAATGATCTTGAAAGAAATGTGAACCGAAATCACCTGCTTGAAGAATTTCAAGATCTTTGAACTAGGTGGAATTACGAAATGGGCTAGAAAATTCCAATTTTTTTTTCTGCTGAGCAAGCCAGTAGCTGAAAATTTAAAAGGCGGTTTGTAGTTCGTTAACTATCTGCATTACTTTAAAAATCAATAGTGAACAAAATATCAGGTAATTATAGTGAACAAATACTTTCTATATCTGTATCTCCATACCTTAGGTTTCTAGTGATATTCTGATTATAAAATCCCAAAGACACCCCACAGAAACCTAAAGGAAATGTTAAAAGAAAACAGCACAGTAGTAATCCAAGAATTTACTTATCATAGAATGAGTTGTAGGCCTTCTTGATGAGCAAATCACATGAGAGTCCAACGTCATAAGTGGAGTGTTTAATCTTGTTTGTAAATTATTTATTTTTTTTCTTTTTTCTCTGTACGAGGTTTTTTCCATTTAAGTTGGTATCCTTGGGATTGGAGCTTTGTTTTTAGAATTAATAATAATAATAATGAAAATAGTAATAATAATAAATCTTCTCTTTATTATAAAGAGCAAATGTCTGGTTATATATAGTTTATATATATGTATATATGCATATGTATATATAAATAAATATATATATATATATAATTTATACACACACACACACACACACACACATATATATATATATATATATATATATTCGGGAACTCTCATCTCCCGTTTCTATGGTAGCAGGGCGAGAAAGTAGTCATACCCTAGTGAGAGGCGGTTGAGTGTGTGTGTGGCTTTCGCTAGTAATGATGATAAAAACTACTGTTAGTACAATTACGATATACATATACGATATACATATAATGATACCAGGAAAATAGCACCGTGGGAGTACACTCGAGCCCGCTATTCTATCTGATTTCTCTTCCTCTTTTTTATAGTTTTCATAGTTTATATATGAAAGATCTCTTCCGATGTTGTTACTGTTATTAAAAAAATATATATTTTTTTTCATCATTTCTCTTATATTTTACTTTTTTTTCCGTATTTCCTTTCCTCCCTGAGCTATTTTTCCCTGTTGGGGCCCTTGGGCTAATAGCATCCTGCTTTTCCAACTAGGGTTGTAGGCTCGCTAATAGTATTAGTAATAATAATGATAATAATAGTGATTTTCCTCATCAGAAGACTGTCAAATTGAGACTCAAAGTATTGTGGCAGTGACCTGATTTTTCACATTGCCAATTAACAGAAATTGAATACAACAAATTGATAAATCATTATTCCCATAATGTTTATATGTAGGGCAAAATTACCTTTGTCAGTCTCTGTTGTTCTGTATTTGAAGTACCACTTTTCATGTATATTTTTAAAGCTGTTGAAACATATTGGGTATCGTAGGAATACAATAAAATATCCTCTCATGAATCATAGTTTTCTTACTATTGATAGTTGGTAAGATTACTAGAAAAGCAGAAGCCGCTATAAAAATTCATTGAAATATTCAGGTTTTTTTCTGCAAATAAACAAAATAAAATAATATATATATATATATATATATATATGCATATAATATATATATATATATATATGCATATAATATATATATATATGCATATGATATATATATATATATATATATATGCATATGATATATATATATATATATATATTATATATATATATATATATATATCTCAAATACTAAAATTTTGTGTTGGTTCCTTTATTGTATTGTTCTCTTGGCCACCTAACTATAGATAGCCTTAGGTATCATTGACGGGTTTTGTGGGTCAGGTTCAGCTGTAAATGTTCATCATCATCTCCCTTTACACCTATTAACTCAAAGACCCTCGGTTAGATTCCAGCAGTCCTGTCTATATTGAGCTTTTAATTCAATACTTCTCCATTCTTCATCTCTTACTTCGCGCTTTATAGTCCTCAGCCACGTAGGCCTGGGGCTTCCAA
>NC_090738.1:27900451-27912951 GCF_036898095.1 Palaemon carinicauda | reverse complement strand
CCAGTGCTCTAAGAAGTAAATTTTCTAAATGGTTCATACATTGGGGTGGTTGTTAATAACGCAAATGAAATAATTCAACTTAATGATAAAGAATATTTTGAAGACAATAATTGTTCATTCCATGAATATCATGGTATTGTTAACAATGGTACCTATTATGCGGATAATTAAGGTTATCAATTTACAGTATCAATAAAAAAGATAGTTCTAATATAATTTTGTTATGTTGAAAGCGATGACCGAATTGGTATATTGCGTAAGAGGTTTTATCTGGAGGTAATATGACTAGTGTTAATATCAGAAGCATTAGTTCTCATAATAGCAGTAATAGTAGCAATTACGAATAATTAATGGGCAGCGGTAATATTAGTAATTATGATAAGGAAAATAACAGCCTTTACATCAATAAAACACTTAAAAAAAAAAGATTGACGGCATTGTCAGTAGTTCTTACCTCACTTAGTATCCATAAAGACGGAATGTAGATTCATTGCCTCACCTGAATTGCAATTTATGTTAACTTAGGGACTCCTCCGCACATTCAGAATTAGATTGCAATTATTATTTTTCATATTGATTAATAATTGTATTTTTTTTATCAGTTACTATTGTTTTTTTTTCCTCTGCTTGTAATCGTTGGAACTCTTCCAACTTTAGAACTGTCTTATCACTTTCACTTTACCTGATCCTTACTTACTCTTAGCTTATATCGTTCCTTAAAGAATCAGCTTTGTTTTTATATATGGGTTTTTGGCTTTTATTTGTATTGAGGGTTTCTAGGCTCTGAATCCTTATCTGACGCGTCTGACATGTGGCAAGGTACACTGTTAAGAATTTGCATTAAAAAAACGGTAAATTCCTGGCAACATTTATTCCAGGATTTTTACTATTTTGAAAACGGATATATTGACGTTAAGGAGTGATTTTGCGGTCACCAACCCGTAAAATATAGGAACAAAGTATGGTAAAATTGCGGTCGACAGTATTTTACTGAAATACTGCTGAGAACAGTATGTTTTTACGGAGAGTTTCCGATTAAAATTAGTTTTTTTTTTTTTTTTTAATGCAATTTCCAAATTGGCCTGGGGAGCCAGAGCAATGCATGCAAACGCCGGAAGTAGTGGGACCACTTTTGCGAACTATTCATACTCCATATGTTGAACTATACTGAACTTGCCATGAGTCATCTTCATATAGGAAAAGGTATCCCGGGTAGTATGGGGTATTCCCCCAAAAATGAAAGTGACCATTTTTCGCTATACTTTCCGACAGGATTCCTGGCCTGCAGTTACATTAGTCGTTTGAAATAAAATAAAGAGCGATTCGAAAATCACGATATTAGGTCACCTAAGATATTAGTTAAGTAGAGTGAAATTTTACATCAATACACAGTAAATTATTAATATTGTAAAATTATTAACGGTTGAATATTTATATATTCCTGACCGTGTTGTGAAAAATGTGCCAAATTACAGATATTTACGTCCAATCTCTACACGAGTTTTTGAGGGAATTGGGAACAGTCGGGGTAATGATTTATAAAAAAAAAAAAAAAAAAATACTACGTGGTAATCTTCAGTAATTAAATCTCACCCCAATAAAACTATCATATATTGCGTGTCAATTTTTAGAATTGTTTATATTAAAAATATTCAAATAGTATTTATGAAAAATCTAAATATATTTTATCAAGGATGGCCAGTTCAATAAATGAAAAGTAAGAACATTAATTTAGTTGTTTGATTAAACTATCTAATAATAATAATAATAATAATAATGATAACAACAACCTCCCGTATATAATAAAACGCAATTGTCTGGCTATGTATATAAATATATCCGGTCATGCTCAACGGTATTGCCAACATATGCTACACTGTCTCTCCCCGTCCCTCTGGTAAGGGGAGAGGGCGTAGTCATACCCTGGTGGGTGGGTGTGCATATCTCTCTAAATATTTAGCGATTATTTCTGACTGGTCGTGGACACTAGTAATAATAGTAATAGTGCTTGACAAGCAAAATTGTTTTATGGAAGTCCGGTCCAGAAAATGAAAGACAAGTACATCGATTCCACAATGTTATTAAACTATAATGATGTTAATGAGAGTAATGATAATAGCTCTTGACTTTAAAAAAAACTGAAACGATATTTACGATCTAAGTTAAATGGGTAATCACGCTTGAGCGAGCCTCGTAAAGGTGTGTGCTGTTGGAAATATAAAAGTAATACGCAAACATATTACCTCTGTCATATGTCTAGTAATTATGATTATTGTTATAGCCACATTCAGTCTTGCTGGTATACCAGATTTGCATAACCAATTGAGGCTAAAGAGGCCAAGTGATCTATTTGGCGAAAGATTATTTGTACAAGATCTGCCTCTCAAGTAACAACTAGAGCTAATGTAGTATATAATCATCGCCGTGAGTGGTAAGTTTATGATTGAAAGGATTATGGGAAAAGCATCTACAAACTTTACACTTAAAATGGAAACTTTAAATTACGTAATCTGTCATGAAGTAAAGATGTAATCCTGGGAAGAACATGTCGAAGAGAATATAAATCATCATCATCATCATCTTACGCCTATTGCAGAGGGTCTGGATTAGATTTTGTCGTGGTCTCTGTCTTGAGCTTTTAATTCAATACTTGTCCATTCATCATCTCCTACTTCACGCTTCATAGCCCTCAGCCCTGTAGGCCTGGTCTTCCAAGTCTTATAGTCCCTTGTGGAGCCGAGTTAAAAGTTTGGTTAAAAAATATCTCTTGGGGAGGTCGAAGAGCATACCCAAGCCATCTCCATCTCCATCTACTGGCTATCCTTTGATAAATCTAGTTAATGAATATCAATCGTATTTGTTAATTTCACAGTCTAACAATAGATGTCCTCAATGGTCTAATCTGTGAAAATCGTATTTTATCTACGTTGTCACTTTCATCTACATCCTGTAATCATTACAATGTTCGATATTTTTTGTTTATATTACACAGGTTATATTTCTTTAAGCATGTTAATTAGTATGATAATTATTGATATGTTATGGAAGTTTATAGAAAAGTCATTATAGTCTTGGTCCGAAAAGATTATTTCCTTTCAATTTGATAGTGTGACTCATGAAGAACATTGGCACATAGAACAAGCTTTTAGTAACTTAGAATGTTCGAATGTGTTTGTCTTTTCATTTGGGTTATGAGAGACTAGTATATAGAGATGAATTTCCAACTCTTGATAAGAAAATTGAATAAATGTCTTCTTCTTCTTCTTCTTCTTCTTCTTCTTCTTCTTCTTCTTCTTCTTCTTCTTCTTCTTCTTCTTCTTCTTCTTCTTACTAGCTGAGCTACAACCCTAGTTTGAAAAAGCAAGATACTATAAGTCCAAGGGCTCCAACATGAAAAAATAGCCCAGTGAGTTAAGGAAATAAGGAAATGAATAAACGATATCAGAAGTAATGAACAATTAGAATAAAATATTTTAAAAAAATATTGTTTATTTTTTATTCCTTATTGTTTATTTCCTTTGACAAGGAAATGAACAATAAGCTTACTTTGAATTACTTTAGATCGACTGTCTTTCTTTTATTTATGAATTAATTTATTTGTTTGTCAACATTAAGCTTGGGTTAGCTTATGAAAGAAAACCTTATATTTGAACTACTGAATCGTGGATGAACTCATCCATGCTTACTGCCAGGGAGGATGAACTCATTCATGTTCATTGCTGAATCGTGAATGAACATATTCATGCTTAGTGCAAGAGAATATGAATACATTCATGCTGATTGCAAGAGAATATGAACACATCCATGATTATATACTGATTTGTGGATGAACACATTCATATTTATTGCTGAATCGTGTATGAACACATCCATGCTTATATACTGATCTGTGGATGAACACATTCTTGTTTATTGCTGAATCGTGGATGAACACGTTCATGCTTATACACTTGATTTGTGGATGAACATATTCGTGTTTATTGCTGAATCGTGGATGAACACATGCTTAGTGCAAGGGAAGATGAACACATTTATGCTTATTGCTGAGCCGTGGATGAACATAATCATGCTTATTGTAAGGGGAGAGGAACACATTCATGCTTATTACTGAATAGTAGATGATCACATTCATGTTTATTGCTGAATCGTGGGATGAACACATTCATGGCTATTGTAATTAAAGATGAACACATTCATGGTTATTGCTGAATCGTGGATGAACACATTCATGCCTATTGTAAGGGAAGATGAAAAAATTCATGCCTATTGTAAGGGAAGATGAAAACATTCATGCATATTGCAAAGGAAGATGAACATATGCTTATTGCTGATTCGTGGATAAACACATTTCCGCCTACTGCAGAATTGAGGATGAATACATTCTCACTTAATGCTAATTCGTGAATGAATAAACAATGCTTGTTGGTGAATCATAAGGGAATACATTTATGCTTACTGCTAAAATGTGTTTTAACTTCAAGCCTACTTCAGAATCGTAGATGAACATATTTTTGCAGAATCGTGAATGACCCCATTATGCAGAAACGTTCCACTGAATTATCCTCTACATTTGGAGGATTCTTCCTTCAAGCACTACATACTGTACACTTCTTCACATAAGGCGAATAAGCAGTGGTTCCAACGCCCAGCCTTTTTTATTTTTTTTTTTTATTTATTCTTCAGTTAATTAATTTTTTTCTTATTCACTTTCTGAGTAGGAATACCTCAACGTCGTGAAAGGGTTTCCGTACCACATGATCAGCAAAATTATACTAATGTAGTCAGGGCCACCCATACAAGGTTAGTTTGCTGTGAGTGATCAAACAAAAATATCCTACCATCACCAATCCGCAGTTGGCCAGCATGGTGATGAATACTGTTACCAAACCTCAGACATGAATAAGGACATGTCTGAGGCCTTTGTCCTGCAGTGGAATAGAAACGGCTGCATTTGTTCCTTGTTTTATTGTGCGTAGTTTCACTTACCTTTTCTTATTTCCTCCTATTTTTTCCACAAGCGAATAGGGGATTTTGGGAAGGGTGCTTGAGCATTCAAATTAGTTTTTACTAATTTTTATAATAATAACATTAATATTAATAATAGTATAATTCATTTCACCTCGTTACAGCATTAAAAGGAATACAGATACCGTAGAACCGTTTTAAGAACATTCAGAAAAAATAACCGGGATTCACAAGATATACTGTAGCTATTACTACTAGTATTAGTACTGCTACTACTGCCGCAGCTGTAGCCAAAATTAACGATAATGATAAGAAGAATAATCGTCACACATATAATATATATATATATATATATACATACATATATATATATATATATATGTGTGTGTGTGTGTATGTATAAATTTATATATATATATATATATGTATATATATATATATATATATATTGTATACAAACGTTATTGAAGAGTAATTACAGTAATTCCCATTAAATACGATTCGTCCGGGTTTACCTTTCTTTGCCAATAAGATTAATTAGCATTCATTTATTACCTGAAGTCAGCTTCACGTACCTCAAATACTGTACCTATGGCCAGTACAAATAAAGTAACGTTAATATTAAAATACTTAGCGTTCACATTATGCTTAACAAACGTGATATTTTTGTCGTATTATTATTATTATTATTATTATTATTATTGGCTAAGCTACACCACTAGCTAGAAAAGCAGGATGCAATGAGTCCAAGGTCTGTAACAGGAAAAAAGTAGCCCAGTGAGGAAAGGAAATAAGCTAACTTGTTTAATATTAGGAATCCTTTTTCGACCATAGTTAAGCTTGTTAGTTATGTTGTATCAGGTGTCCTAAACACATTGCGAAATGAAGCCTAATAAATATGCAAAGAATCCTTCGAGGTCGTTGAGAATTAACAATAATCTAAAGCTCGACTCTGGTATTCATACGGAAGTTTAGCAGTCCCAAGATCTTAATTAGTACTCTGCTAAACCCGCCTACCATAATATAGATCAATTAAGAAGGAATGCAACTACATTTACTTGCAGAGGAGTCGAGCGATCGCTGGCATTCATTTCTCGCCCTTGTTTAAAGGAAGCTCATGAATGGCCGAGGCAAGAGATTGATTGATTTGAGGTTTTCTGGCATCCTGACATCTAAGGTCATTGACGCCGACAGAGGCAAAGGACAGTGACATTGCCATAGCAAGCAGGACAGTTCCCTAAAGACTGACCATATATAATATGATCTGCGCCCGAGCCCCCTCTCGACCCAAGCTAGGACCAGGGAGGGACAGGTAATGACTGCTGATGCCTAGATAGACCTATAGGCTCCCCCAAACACCCCATCCTTTGCTCACAAAGATGGTGAGATTGCAGCGACCAAAGGAACTAACGAGTTTGATCGGGACTCGAACCCCAGTCTGGCGTTCAACCGGCCAGGGACGTTAGTACATCAGGCACCACAACCCCACCCGCTACCTGATCTGCAATGATTCTGTGCCAGAGGAAGAGAAGGAGGTCTTCGAATAAAGTTCTTTGGTCATGCAACGGTGAGGTCATGTTTGGTGGGTTGGAAAATGGTCAGCTTTTGCGCATGACCGGTAATTGCAAATTAGGTGAATACATCACGCAGAGAGAGAGAGAGAGAGAGAGAGAGAGAGAGAGAGAGGGGTCTGGTTTACCTTGCGGGTTAATATTAGTTTAAGGAGGTATTTCGAAACCGTGGCTTGATGTACATCGTGGAAAATCACGACCATCCTCGTAAGCAACTTGTGTCTTAGTTTGTTTTGAGAGAGAGAGAGAGAGAGAGAGAGAGAGAGAGAGAGAGAGACGGGGCAAGGGAGGGATAAAGGAGTGAATAAAGGGACGTGATTCTCTTTTTAAAAAGAACTTAGCGTCACTCGGTTTATGAGTTAACGCCACTTCTAACAGCCTATCACCATTGCCAACTGTCAAGTACCTGCGAATGTTAGCACACACAATCGGATTCTTGGATGAAGAAAATGTCCATATAATATTTCCCCTTTCTTCGTCCCTCTCGGGCTTGGTTCAGCTTCATCTCCAGTCATAAACCGTCAAGTAACTCATGCCATAACTCATCTCCTCTGACGAAGATTGTCTCGCTCTGAACATCACTTACTAAAAGTCCCCCTCCCCTTCCTTCGTCTTCCTTGTCCTTTCCTCCTCCTCCTTCTCCTCTTCCTCCTCCTCCTCTTCCTCCTTCTCCTCTTCCTCTTCTTACTCCTCCTCCTCTTCCTTCTTCTTCCATACCTCCTGTTTTATGAGCTCCAACCCCTCGGGTCCTGGTATGGTACAACCTGGGCAACCAACCACCATCCATCTCCCACATGCATCGAGCGGCCATGACAGTAACGGCCGTTGGTTAATAGATATTAATAAGAGGGCTCTGAGGTCGTTTACGGGCCTAAGCGACTTAATGGCTCGCTGCTTTGAACAAATATGACTTTTATTGGCACGTAAATTATTCCATTAGACGATTTACAGCCGTTTACTTCATGCACGATGATCACATTTTATTGTGTAAAAGACGAGTCAAAGGCTCTCTTAATGAGCTCGATTTGAGAACGGGTTTGGCTACACCTGGATGATTCGTAGGGTTCGAAAAAGAGGCTTTACAGCTCTCACTCACTCACTCACTCTCCAACTCACGAACTCGCATACTATATGTATATGGGGGTGATACTCACCCATTCACTTGTTTATTTTTACTCCAACGTTGTTGCTTTAGTTTTCATAAGGCTTTCCCTCACTGACTTCTCTCATGGAGCTCTTACTTCATTTTCCATATCACCAACTCGCCCATTTGTTCGCATATGGTTTGCTACTAGCTCTTTTTCACTTGTTACATTCACTCACTCGTTGCTCCTTTAATTTTCGTAAGTTTTCTCTCTCTGGCCTTTTCTCTCATTCGCTCATTTGGGAATGTTATTTGGCTTATATAATCTAAGTCTCTCGTTTTAACTTAAGGCACTAAGCTGCCATTAGTCATCCTCTGATTTACTCTTCCTAATTCACGTAGTGACTCCTAAACTAGAATTTCCTTGTACAGCATGCACCTTATTGAAGTAGTTGAATGACAAAGGTCCAAACCACGCCTTGAGAAATCTGGTCATAGGTAGTTCCAGACAGTGTACAGTTGGACACAGGAATTCTTGGCTTACCTCACTCTGGGTAAGTGCATCCAGGCACCCTTTCTCTTCGGCGAGTCCCTGTGTGTGTAGCTCCGCCCACCACGTCAGCCATCTCTCTGTACCCTATCGGTTTGGTTATTCACCAAGCAGTAAGGGGATGTCAGGGTGCATTCTTGGGAGCAAGGTATGCCGAGGAAAAAAAAGGAAATAATACAACTCCTTGGATATATATTCGCATATTTATTCATCCACCTATTCAGATGCATTCATTCGAGTTTAATCTATCAAGCTATGACTCATTAATCTTCTCAATTCAAGTGTGACGCGATTAAAACAAATTGCAACGAATCATTGTGTTAATTTCACATACCTCATATGAAGATGTTGTGACAGATTAATAAATGGAAGGGGTTGGCAATAATCTCGTGCTAATATACTAATATGCTTATTAAGAATGGGACCAAATACAAAGGAATGTTATTCTTCTACTTTTTTTTCTTATTATCATTTCTGTTGGGAAATGTAATTAGTGCGACAGGTAAACTTTTTGTTAATCTAATTACATATTTATATCTATAATGCATCTGCTTTTTGTACAAGTAGCCATGAGGAAAAATTAAGTTCATCGTCATTATTATTATTATTATTATTATTATTATTATTATTATTATCTCTAAAGGTAAAGACTGCTTATAATTAATATTGAGAGAGAGAGAGAGAGAGAGAGAGAGAGAGAGAGAGAGAGAGGCTTATAAATACATTCAAGATGACAAGCTGCGAAAGGACCACGAAAGCATTAATTATAAATAAAATCAAAGAGAGACACTACTAAAGGATGGAAATTCCGTAGCCTTGACAAGTAAACAGAATGTTGATATGGGCAGAGAATATGTCTAGAACCATAATTACAAATTTAAAAGGCGAAAATCAATGCTCTTCATTAAATATCAACCAAAGTGAAAGTTAAGAAATGTATTCTTTCGATTGAATTAAGAACACTTAAATTTATTAGTTAAGGTGAGTGCTTAATATTTATCTTTATTCATTGTTGTGGACCTAAAGTCATGGTTCGGTATTCGAACACCTTTTAGTAATAAAAATGAATTAAAGTAACGTAGACTTCATTGAAAAAAAAAAAATAGTTGTACTCACAGACTATACTAGTACACAACTTGAAGAATCAGGAAAAGTTGTGTGAATAATTTTATTTTCACGTGTTAGGGTGTCATTTACATCATTTTACTCTGATATCAATAAGTATTCAGTTACCTGTCTTTTAGGTCGAAGAAACCAATTATGATTACTGTAAAGATTAATGGGTTTTGCAAATGATATGCTCCTAGTCATTTTTTTATAACACCAAACTGGCCTAACACCAAATATGAATAAGGACATGTCTGAGGCCTTTGTCCTGCAGTGGACCAGAAACAGCTACATTTGTTGTTACTTGTTACATTCATTCGTACACACACATTATATATATATATATATATATATATATATATTAACCAATTTTCTACCTAGATGTGGCATATTTCTCCTGTCCTATTGGTATACAAAGAGAAGTTTTTTTTATGTATAAAGACCTTTCTACCAAGTTACCTTGTACCGTATACAAGCTATCCTATCTCTTTTCAAGAAGTATTCATTGTGCAAATAGAAATTTATTCACCCTTTCTCGATTACCTCCCTTCTTAGCGTCCTCCTCCTCCTTCTCCTCTTCTTCCTCCTCCTCCTCCTCCTCCTCTTCCTCTTCCTCTTCCTCCTCCTCCTCCTCCTCCTCCTCTTCCTCCTCCGTCCTTAAACTCCCTACCACGGTTGCCATTCATTTTTGGCTGCATTTTATTCCTGAGAAAAATTATGACGGAGTGGGGAAGCCGCGCCTCCGAGTGTTAATGTGACTTACTCAAGCACAGCATTAGATTATTGCAAGATTTATGGACGGGATAATGAAAGGATCCGACCCCGCTATAAAGAAGCGGTTCTTAAAAACACTTTCAGGTTCCTTTTGATGTGTATTGGGAGGTGGGATGAATTATTTATGTTCTTTCCAACATTAATTTCACGCCGTCGCTTATCGTTGGTTCTTTCCGCTTTCTTATTTATATATATTTTTTTTCATTTTCGTTGAAATGGAGGTTTAATCAGCGGGTAGATTTAATGGTCTGCTTCATTTCTGTGAGAAAAATAGAAATCTTAATTATTATTTACCAGTTTATATAAAATTTCGTTCACGGTTCAAAGGAATATTATAATAATCATTGCTGATGGGAAGGGTGCCGACGAAAACC
This sequence comes from Palaemon carinicauda, assembly GCF_036898095.1. Classification (NCBI taxonomy): domain Eukaryota; kingdom Metazoa; phylum Arthropoda; class Malacostraca; order Decapoda; family Palaemonidae; genus Palaemon; species Palaemon carinicauda. Next base: position 27,902,526 of record NC_090738.1, on the reverse strand, counting down.
AGTGATTAGACTCCTAACAGATGAGGGACATAGACTACAAGACCCCAAATAAACGTGAAATTATGCTCCCAATAACGTGCGTGTTCGCCGAAGTATTTTGCTCTACAAGCATTGAGTAGATTGTAAATTTTGTTTTTTATGTCGTCACACACGCGAAAGGCTGGGGGGGGGGGATTTTATATAGCTTTTTGCTTTCCCTAGAAATGTTTGTTTAAGAGTGGTTAGTCACGTAGACCAAAATGCATTCTGCCTCATTGTGAATCATTGCATCGTGTACCTGAACTGTCCATAATTTCAGGCTCTATTTTGAACCATTGCATCGCCTACCTGATGCATCCATGACCCAATTATATAGTGAAGCTAATGTGATATAATCATTCTAAATATTTCGTCATGTAAAACCAATGATTTATTACTCGGGTATAATTTCAGAACCAAAGCAAAACTTTTACGGGTTGCAAGTGTGCAAGAGCCCGTGCCTGGTCGTGAGGGCCAGGCAATCTGAAACAACAACAGCATAGGAAATTTTAACCGATAACTGATAGTTGACACCATCGACATTTCCTTCTAATCAGGTGGGTCTTTGATATCTAAGTGCACTTGAATGGGACGTGGAATGTCTAACCGTTTCAGTCAAGGTAGAGTGTCAGTTTTCGTTATTTTCATACTTATAAAACTGTCCAAATCTCAAGCTTCATAACATACCAAAAAAAAATTTATATAAAGAAAAACTGGGTTTCTTATTGCTATGAATGGCCTCAAATAGTAAACTGCAATGAAGAAAATCCTTAGAAATTGTCCTGTGTGTGTCATAAGTTTCTTATCTTTATTGAAGGTAAAATTATACAGTGAGAAATAGCAATGTAGGCTACTTTTCTTTTAAGTGTACCAACCGTGTGTCACACGATCGTACATAGTAACAACATTTCATTTTGTGTATATATTATGCTTGTATCTTCGCTGTCCCCTCGCACTGATAAGAACCTGAAATAACATGTCTGCTTTTCTCACCGTTAACTGTTAACCGGTGCGGTGTCGATTGAACATGAAATTGTCTGTTATGTCTTTTGTGCCCTTTTTGCCTGGAGTTTATTCATATAAAAACGGATGTTCTGTAATAAAGTCACTCAGTTGCTTTCATCCTGCCTTTGAGTCACAACCTTCTCTCAGCTCGTCACATTGGTGACCCCGGAGTGACTCGCTCCTCACGCCTCCCCCCCCCCCCTTCACCGTTACTATGACGCCCTCAAAGCATACCTTCTGCAGCAGTAATCGCCGTCACCAGCCGCCTGTACAGCAAAGCTTTTTCAGCCCCCTCAACAACCGTTGGGGGACCAAAGGGCTTCGCTCACCCTCGGGGAAATGACCAGTATCACTCGCCTGCAACCTGCCGCAGACGGCTCCCCTCGTGAGTTGAACCTACTTCGTGCCCTTTGGGTAAGCCGTTTACCTGAACCTGTACGCGCTGCCATACGCGATGTCGATAGTTTACCCATAAAGGACTTGATGACCAAAGCCGACGCCCTTATGGACAGCCACTTTCACGACCTTCAAGACCTCCATCAACGCTCCACTCCTGACGAATAGGACACCTATTCAACGTCAACTGAAGCTGACGTGAATACCGTAGGACACACGCCTATGAATGCCGTAGGACACACGCCTATGAATGCCGTAGGACACACACGCTTATGAATGCCGTAGGATACGCCTATGAATGCCGCAGGACACACACGCCTATGAATGCCGCAGGACACACACGCCTATGAATGCCGTAGGACACACACGCCTATGAATGCCGTAGGACACACACGCCTACCCCTGTGATGAGCCGGAGCGGCAACAAAGCCACCCATCATCCATGATCCACCACTAGCTCGCGCCCCAACCAACGACTTCTATAGGCACTCACTGCCGCCCATCGGCCGCGGTATTGCTACTACCACTCCAGATCAGGGCACCCGATTTAACATGTACAATATGTAATTTTTAGGGGGGAGCCATGTACCAACCGAGTGTCACACTATCGTACATAGTAACGACATTTCATTTTGTGTAGCTTGTATCTTCGCTCT
>NC_090738.1:27895451-27897951 GCF_036898095.1 Palaemon carinicauda | reverse complement strand
ATGACTGAAAGAAAATATTTATATATATATATATATATATATATATATATATATATATATATATTATATATATATATATATATATATATATATAATATATATATATATATATTTATATGTATCCAGAAACTTGGTTTTTAATTGATATAGGGGAGATTTGACTTCATTGGTTTTTGATTGATAAAAAGGATAACAATGATGATGATAATCATTGTACTCAGTTAAGAGTGACTATCTTCTAAAATCTCTAGCCAGAGAAGAAATAAACTACTCTTTTGTGGTTTATTTAAACCTGTCGAATATTAGAATTGCTTCGAGTTCTGTAACTTTGATTCTTACACTGAAATTTCATATTTTTCAACCTTAATCATCAAGTAAATGCTGTTTTCTTTGTAAGTAGAAATAATTATACCACAAATATGTACCGACTCTGATACTTTATCAAGCATCGCAAATCCAATAGTCGTAATAACGTTAATAAGGATGATAAAACTTGAACTGAAGTACTACTGTACTTGAGGGCACTCTTCAGATACATTAACACTTAGGTTCAAACTCTTTTGATGGCTGCTATTGCCTCAGTTGTTAACGCCCTTGGCTTTGATTTGAAGAGTCAAGATTATAATATTAGGTTGAAATTTATTTTTATTGTACACATGATTGTGTGTTAAATTCCATCGATAACAACAATGTTATCATTCCGTTTAGAGAAAGTGATAAGCAGTGCAAAGATAAACTATTCTGTGGGTATTTTAAGGATGAATAATATTGAACTATTAAGTGTTGGGTCCCCTTCCTTGAAAATCGATTGAAAAAATAACGAAATTTTTTCAATTACAATAGAAATGAGAGGGAAAAAAAGAAAAATAGTAAATATGAGAAAGAAATAGAAATAGTAGTAAAAGAGGGGTAGGAGAATAAGTATGTCTCCCCCCCCCTTTCTATCTGGCACCCCTACACGCCCTAGTGCCAGGGATGGGAGGGGAGATGAGAGAGATAACCGGCCTCTTCCTCCCTGAAGGCGACACAGACGAAGCGGCTGTCTATTGCAGCCGGTAAGGGGGTTGAGGGTGGTCCTCGGTGTCCCTCCAGCTTTATCGTAATTGAAACAAATTATTGTGTGCCCCTCACTTGCCTAAATTAGATTGTGTGCAATAACCATATATCAGTTGCACGAATAATGGTCGTTAATCTAAGTAAGTGTTGTTTCGTACGACCCCGTGTCACCCCGATTGGTCCTCCCTGGCGGACGAAGGAGAACCTCTTTGGGTCTGTCAAAGACCGGCCTGACTAAAATCTCGATTTTTCTCAGAAAAAAAGTAAGAAAATACTATTGCATATTTCATTGTTTAATCCTAAAGATTTAGCTTTTCCTTTTTGCGATTTTATGGTAATTTGCCTTTAATTTGAGTTCTTAAGTTTTACTGAACCTTTTTTGTTATGCGCTTTATGCGAATTTGCCTTTAATTTGGGTGTTAAGTGTTACTTAACCCTTTTCATTATGGTTTAAAGGCCGCTCATGATTGGCAGAGGCAAGGGACAGTGACATTGTCCTAGAGACACCATCTGTACAAATGATCAGCTCCCAAGCCCCCTCTCCGCCCAAGCTAGGACCAAGGAGGGTCAAGCAATGGCTGCTGATGACTCAGCAGATAGATCTATCCGGCTCCCCCCAAACCCCCAATCCTTAGTTCATAAGGATGGTAAGATTGCAGCGACCAAAGAAACTAAAGAGTTTGAGCAGGATTCGAACCCCAGTCAGGTGTTCACCAGTCATGGACGTTACCACATCGGCCACCACAACCCAATGCAGTTATAAAAGAAGGGGAAGTCTAATTGTCTCTATCATATTCAACTAGTGATTCGTTAATCAATTCATGTCAGTGCTGAATACTCGTCCCTGTTCGTTTCATCAAAATAACTGGAAAAATTCGCTTCCTTAAGAGGCGCAATTTTTGTAGATTTTTAGAAACATGTTGAATTTATTGAATCTTTTCTTTCTGAACATCCAAATTCGAGAATAAAAGTTTCGTGAGTTCCTTTTTTTATTCGTTTCTTTTCATTGTTTTTCGTCTTAAGGTAAGATTTTCTCACTTACCCATTTTTTCAACAGACGTGTAATCTGCCTGTAAGTTTGTGTATGCATGCGTATGGTCCTATCACATAGGGAAACTCTACGCACTACAGGACATACAAGCTCTGTCTTTCGTATACATTCTTCTGTATTTACTATAGAGTATCACGCAGTGTATTCCGGTAGAGTATAGAGAGTTATTGGTCCGGTTGACTAACCAGATGGTACTATATCGGATCTCTCTTTGTTTACGGCTCAGTTTTGTTTGCTAATACATACAGTACACAGAATAGTCTAGCCTATTCATTACACATTCTTCTCTATCCTGATTATACCTCACAACTTTAAGATAACCGAAAAATTATTCTTCACTTAAGTAGGTACCTATACTGCACTGAAATTGTTTAGTGGCTGTTTTTCGCTTGG
>NC_090738.1:27887951-27890451 GCF_036898095.1 Palaemon carinicauda | reverse complement strand
AGTGGATCATCAATATTCATTAATGTCGTACTAGAAACCGTTCCCTATTTCCGGCTGGTGATCGAGATGCATCGATCTGTGAGTACAGTGCGCCGCTCCTTTGTTTGTTTGACAGGTATTCAGAAATCGATCTCAAGATCGTTAAGAATAAAACTAATTTACCCTTGGAGGTGGAATGTAACTCCACTTCTTAGCATTCCGAAAAAAAATGATATGATATTAGAATGTTCCTGAATTTTATATAAATAAATATTTCATTCGATTGGACGTAGATTTGACCTGAATATATATATATATATATATATATATATATATATATATATATATATATATAGATAGATATAGAGATATATATATATATATAGATATAGATATATATATATATATATATATATATATATATATATATATATATATATATATATATATATATATATATATATATATATATATATATATAGATAGATAGATATATATATATATAGATATATAGATATATATATATATATATATATATATATATATATATATATATATAGATAGATTTATATATAGATATATATATATATATATATATATATATATATATATATATATATATATATGTATATATATATATATTAATATATATATATATACTAATTTACAAAGATATTAACGAAATAATTCGTGTTTTAAACATTTATGCAGTTTTGATAGTTGAATCGGTGGAACTTCAAAAGTTCAAACATGCAGCAAATGTTTTTATGTTGAACAGGCTGACATAAGTCTTTTTATAGTTTATATTAGAAATATCTGTTTTAATGTTGTTATTGTTTTTAATTTTCTTTATTTTAATTGCTCATTACTTATTATATCGTTTATTTCCTTATTTCCCCTCTGGGGTATTTTCCCCTGTTGGAGCACTTGGCCTTATAGCACCTTTGATAATAATAATGCTATATATTTCACATGAAATTTTAAGCAAACTTGATTGTTGCTCTAAATCTTTATTTCAAAATTACCTTTGATATTTAATTGAAACGTCACGTTATTGTACTTTTAAGCATCTTGAGCCCTAATAGAAATTTAGGAACAGCTCCTCCGTCCGGGGATCTGATGTTATTGTCCGTAAAACAAGGGAAAGGTTGCATTGCCATAAATTGCTATTTATTTCTTTTTGTACTCATTATTAGCCTTATGATATGCTTGTTCTATTTGGAAGCCTGTTGATTATTAAACGGTTATACTAATAATGACAAATGATGTAAATATATACCCTCACACGCGAATCCACTCCCTCACACTCCCTTTATACGTATATATATATATATATATATATATATATATATATATATATATATATATATATATATATATATATATATATATATATTATATATATATATATATATATATATATATATATATATATATATATATATTATATATATATATATATATATATATATATATATATATATATATATATATATATGTGTGTGTGTGTATTATAGGATGTGTGAGCGAGTGCATACGCGTAATTAGTTCACCAAATTCTTAACTGGGCTTCACAAGGCACTAGAGGAGTTAGGAGACCTAGGCCTACATGGTTGAGGACTATGAACCGTGACATAAGAGATGATGAATGGAGAAGTATTGAATTGAAAGCTCAAGATAGAGACGACTGGCGAAATCTAACCGAGGCCTTTTGACTCAATAGGCTAGGAGATGGTGATGATCATGGTATATATATATATATATATATATATATATATATATATATATATATATATATATATATATATATATATATATATATATATATATATATTATGTAAAGTGTGCAACTTTAGTACCAAATAACTTATATCCCGTCATATGAATTTATAAGCGCAACTGAAATAGATAAAAAAACTTTATCAACGTCTTACACACCCACAGAGAGAGAGAGAGAGAGAGAGAGAGAGAGAGAGAGAGAGAGAGAGAGAGAGAGAGAGAGAGAGAGAGAAATCAATTTTGAAGTATGAAGTCTTTACATCTCTTCCGGCCATGATAAATAGCGGCGTATTCTCACTGGAGGAAGGAGACCTGACACCAAATGAAGTGCCCGATTATTTCAGATGTCTCTGGCCGCCGTTTCGCCTCTCACTTGGTACAAATGTCCTCTTTCTTCTTCATTCTCTCTTTTTCTTTTTCCTCTTTTCATATTTCCTCTTGATTTGATCTCGGTGGGCTGCCCTCGGCCTCAAGACAACAGGTGTCTGGGCGTTTATATATAAGACAAGATATATAGAGCGTATTTTTTAGCATAAGGCTTGATGAAATTAATACGCATTCGCTTACGCATACATATATACACACTTATATTTGTGTATATATGTATATATATATATATATATATATATATATATATATATATATATATATATATATATATACTATATGTGTATGTATATAATTGTGTGTATATATATTGTGTATATATATAATTGTGTGTATATATATATCGTGTATATAT
>NC_090738.1:27872951-27880451 GCF_036898095.1 Palaemon carinicauda | reverse complement strand
TAGTGCAATTAACTGCTTAGGGTTGTGGTGGCTGATGTGGTAACGTCCCTGACTGGTGAACGCCAGACTGGGGTTCGAGTCACGCTCAAAGTGGTTAGTTCCTTTGATCGCTGCAATCTCACCCTCCTTTTAAGCTAAGTTCGGGGGATCCTATAGGTCTACCTGCCCTCCTTTGGTCCTAGCTTGGGTGGTGAGGGAGCATGGTGCTCTGATCTTATGATATATGATCAATCTCGAGGGCATTGTCCTACTTGCTTGGGTAATGTCACTGTCCCTTGCCTCTGCCATTCATGAGCGGCCTTTAAACCTTTAAACGACGCTGGTTTTTATGTTATTTATTTCTGCAAGATATGTAGCATGTATGATGTCATTCGTTCTATAACTATCAAATTCAAAATCCCATTTAAACTATAATCTTTAGGTGTTAAAATATTAACCAAGACTAACTAAAAGAGGGAATTTGCAACCACCGAATGTGTACCCATTAGTACATACAATTCCTTTGCAAACATTATTATAGACAAGCAAATTCGATGAAAGTCCTAGACTATATATAAAGTAGTAAACAGAAATACTCACTACTCACTGCGAAACTATTTCCAATACAATGAGGCTTCTATCCAGAATAATATCCGAATAAATCACTGATAAATCTGGTATCCATGGCTAAGATCACAACTTGAAATTCATGTAAAAGAAAAAAATTGTGTTGAAAATTAATTTAGGATTAACAAACCAGGTAATAGTCTTAACATATTTTTGTTCCCCTGATTTCTATATTCGAACAGACCAGGCAAAGTTTTTTTTTCTTCGGCTCTCATTGTAACTACAGACAAACAGACCCGGCAATAGATATCCATAAATTCTCCCCTTACGTTTTCCCAAAATTCCCATAGACGAATAAACCTGATAAAAGTCTTACACTTTCAGATGGAAGAGATCCCATTCGAAGTGGACCACCACAAGCATGGCAGCGAAAGGGAACTTTGTCTCCCAATAGCGACACCAAATTGACAATCAAAATACGGCTCGGGGAGATAACCGAGTTTCCCGACAGAGGGAGACTGTGTAATTTGTGCGGGAAAACTCCTATTGGAGATGCTCGTGTAAATACGAGGTTAGCGGTCTTATATACGCTCCGGAAGGGGGAGGAGGGGAAGTGGTTGGTTATCTTATTTTCCTGATTTGTGCATGGTTTAGTTTTTGTCTTGTAAGTTTTATATCCCGTTTCTGTGAATATTTAGATTTCTTATGTATGTCCAATGGATGCCAATTTACTCGTTTTTTCACACTTATCAAACTAATATATATATATATATATATATATATATATATATATATATATATATATATATATATATATATATGTATATATATACATATATATACATATATATATAAAATACAGTATATATATATATATATATATATATATATATATATATATATATATATATGCATACATATATATCATCATTCAAAGGTCTTTAACGTAACACTCAAAACAAAACTGTACTTAATATGAACTATTCAAAAACAACCTCTTACTTCGGTTCTTAGTCAGGGATTACGAGCAAATTACTGGAAGTAGATATTGGTGATCGAAATAATACACTATAGCGCCAGCGAGGCTTGCGAACTTTGGCTCTTTCAAAGAGATAGGCAGGGACACTTCTTCTTCCTGTGCATTCCTAGGGCTAATATATATGGACTTAATTCGTCTAGAAAATTCTAGTAGATCGTTGTAGGTGCGTGGGGGCAAGGCCTAGCAGGGTAAGGTTGCTAACGTAGTAATTGAAAAAGGGGTCACAAACCTTGCTTGTAAGTCATCTCCTCTCTCAGCTAACTCCGCCCACCTACTCCTCGAAACAATGAAAAAAGAGTAAATCTGCCGCTAGAATCTCCAAGAACATTCTAACCACGTGGGAACATAAAAAGTGACGTAAGCTCTCTTGATCATTTATCGTGTGTGTCGTACAGCATACCTAAATGAACTTACATAAAAAAATAAATGAAATAAAAGTTAATTTTTAAAAATAACGTGAATTTACATATACAGAACTAAATGAAAAATTCAATTAAATGAATGACAAAAGTCATATGTAATTTACATACATTACTTAAACCTACTTGAGTGAACTCACCTTACGAGCTGGCTATACATCTCTCGAATACACAAATAAAATACATGAATAAAATATTTACTCTTATGCTAGACCAGCTTTGTAAGAATATATATATATATATATATGATTATATATATAAATATATATATATATATATATATATATAATATATATTATACATATATATATACATATATATATACACATATATATTCGACCACGCTCAGTGGCATTGCCATATGTATAACTACTGGTCAGTACATGTCTCTTTTTATAGAGGAAAAGGAGTGGGGAAGGGTTGAATCTGCATGTGTGTGCATATTTATCTAAATGCTTAGATGCTTTACTGACGGCACGGGTACACTAATTTCCAACAAAGGTGACGATGACCGATCATAAAATGAGCAAATGAACTTGTAAATAAATAAATTAGAATAAGGAAATGAACTAATTTTTTAATAAATTAAAAGAAATTGACCAATATATAAACGTTGTAACTAAAGCATCGTGATAAAATGATGGTGACACTGTCCGTTAAGAGCAAGTCTGGGTATATTATTTTTTTTTTCATAAAATAACGAACTATTTGGAGGTACGAGTATAGGTTAGGTTATAAAAGATTAACGTAACGTGGGTATGAAATGTTAGCATTATAAAATTGCAAACTATATATTTGCATATAAAAAATCATGAACTATATCATCACAAAGTAACAAATAGAATATATATATATATATATATAGTATATATATTATATATATATATATATATATATATATATATATATATATATATATATCGATATATGATAAACTTTGTCGTGGGTTTTACTTAAAGGTTTTATCTATATATTTGTATTATAGTACACTGAGTCAGTATATGAAATCGTCTTAGTTTATACAAAATATACAATAGTTTGTACCTTTATAATCACAAAATAAATATTACACCAATATATGTGCCTGCTCAATCATTTAACAAATTATATCAGTCATTGTAAGATAACCAAATTTCTTGGTGATGTATTTGTATTCAAACCTGTTACTATTATCATGACGAAAACGATCTTGGTTAAAGTATACAGCAAGGTCTTTAGAATCATGTATACCAGTATATTCTCAATGTCCACGTTTAGTTACCTACTTTCATTATCACAAAATATCAAAATATTTCGAAATTTTTATTTTTTGGTTCACCTTAAAATATAAACTGTATTGTATCAAAATACTTATATCATCACGAAATAACAAACTGTATCCAACTATGTACTTAGATCGTTAAGAAAGAAAATACAAACGGTGAACCGAGGAAAACCGTAACACTCCTTCCATCTAAATAATTGGGTAAATTATTTATCCAATTTGGAAGAGACCCAAACAATCAAGCGACATTCTTTGCAGAAAAAAAAAAAAGTTTGTATGTTACGACTACAACACTTGAAAAAATCGCACTAGGGTAAATAGTGAAATATGGGACATCCTTTTTATCGCAACTGTAACAGAATTTAAAGTAGTAAACTTTGGTCTTTGGAAAGACTTTTCGGCCCTAACTGCAATTACTTTATAATCTAATACTTCTCTCTTCCTTTCTTCGCTCCTAATGTCCAACATTTTAACTTTTCAGTCATATTGAGACTACGGGAGCAAACCCCCCCCCCCCTTTTTTTTTATTGTAATTTGGTGCGGAATGGCCTCACAGGCATCTGTGCAGGGCCTTCAGGCCCCAATTTATAAATCAATTTTTTTTATTTAGATACTGTGAGCTATCAGACACAAGTCTCCCACCATCGCCAATACGTACTGGCTAGTGTGATGAAAACTGGCCAAATCCCAGACATGAAGTAAAGAGGTCTGAGGCCTTTGTCCTACAGGGGACTAGAAACAGCTTCATTTGTTGTTGTTTTTGTTGATTATTATGATAAAAAGTAACTGACGTCAGCAAGTGTTGATAATATCAGTAATAAGTACGATAATTTAGAAATGATTGCAATAGTATTAGAATAATGTTATTTATGATATCAAATAATAGAAATACTATTTCAGCAATACAGGCTGTAGTGATAATACTGTATAAGAATCTGGAATTTCCAACTTAAAAGTTCTGTTTTCAGTGTGTCGAAAACTCTGAACAAATTAAGACGTAAAACTCATCATTAATTAGTCCAAACACACGAGTAAAAAAATAGATGGAGGTCGTTTTAAGCTTCCAATGTTGTGATTACAGACTTGGCAATTGAGTTCATTAAGTTAACGCAAATTCTTGTTGAATTCGAGATTTACTTGCCGTAAACAAGCCATTCTAGAGAGCATTATTTTCGTGGGCCATTCGTCAGATAAGTAAAATACGAACATGGATAAGTTAGCAGAAATGCATTCCTATCATTATATATGTATATGTATATATATATATATATATATATATTATATATATATATATATATATATATATATATATATATATATATATATATATATATTTATATATATGTATAGTGTATATATTTTACATATACTGAAGCATATATATGTGTATACATACACACATATATATATATATATATATATATATATATATATATATATATATATATATATATATATATATATATATATATATATATATATTGGGTAAATCATATGTATATATATATATTATATATATATATATATATATATATATATATATATATTTATTAATACTGTATATATATATATATAGTATATATATATATATATATATATATATATATATATACCATATATATATATATATATATATATATATATATATATATAATACTATATATATATCTTATATATTCAAATATTGTATAGTGTATATATTTTACTATATACTGAAGCATATATATATATATATATATATATATATATATATATATATATATATATATATATATATATGCATATATATTATTACTGTATATATACATATATATATATTTGTAAATTTTATGTATATATATTAATACTGTTTATATATATATATATATATATATATATATATATATATATATATATATATATATATATATATATATATATATATATATATATATATATATATATATATATATATATATATATATATATATATACCTTCCATTTTCACTGCTGCTTGTCTTCATATTCTCCCTCTTCTATATTCCTCTTAATTTGTCGTTTCCTATTCTCTCTCTCCTCTCTCTCTCCTCTCTCTCTCTCTCTCTCTCTCTCTCTCTCTCTCTCTCTCTCTCTCTACCCCGTGACGCAACTGTAATCGCACTCTTCTCACACATTGAGGGACCAATGTTTGATTATTAGACAGGACGAGGATAAATAGATAAGTGAATACCGTATAATACCTTACTCTTTTGTTGACCGAAGTCAAGAATTATGTAACTGGTTATTACTCAACTGTTGTTAGCCGTGTCAATGGGGAGAGAAAAGAGAGATAGTGAGGTAAGCTTATCATAAGTGTTTATTACCCCGTCAAAATGTATACCAACAGGAGGACCTCAACATAATCATCACCACTCCTGGGACATTATTCATAAGACTCTCTCTCTCTCTCTCTCTCTCTCTCTCTCTCTCTCTCTCTCTCTCTCTCTCTCTCTCTCTCTCTCTCTCGTTTTACTCAAAAAGATCTGAGCCAAAAATTTTTCTTATTTCATTTCTTTGGTCATTGAAAATCTGGTGGCGTCACACTGAAGCTCTCTCTCTCTCTCTCTCTCCTCTCTCTCTCTCTCTCTCTCTCCTCTCTCTCTCTCTCTCTCTCTCTCTCTCTCTCTCTCTCTCTCTCTCTCTCTCCACACTGTTTATCTGTTATATATCTATTTATACGTCTTTTTTTCTTTATTGTTATCTGTCTATTTATTTACCTCTATCTATCAATATCCTCTCCGTCGTAACATTGACAGTAAAGCAAAAGACTTTTTTTTTTTTTTTCTTTAATTTTTTATATAGATTAGGTGTCCTCTGAATCGCGGCATTTAATCAAGCCATCCATCCAGCTAGATATCAAAATATCTATCAATCTATCTATCTATCTTTGCACAAGCATGAACAAACGACTAAAGAGACAAGTCCCCCTCAAGCCCATGTTTGTAACAGATGGATTCGGCAAATGGTGTTTCTTGCCATTACGGTGTGCGGTTGCGGGCGTCAACCATTCCGGGGACAGGGTTAATGGCCATGTTACATTTAGGGAAACGAATGGACTCCCCTCTGTCCCTGACAATGGCTGGTGGTCGTCTGAGGGGTAAATTATAGGGAAATTCCCTTAGCGTAAGGTGAGGCTTTGCTCGTCCCCATGTGTCTCCTGGGGGGAGGATTCTTAATGGCAGGTCTCGGAATTTCTTTTATTTTGCTTTGTAGTGTTTTTCTTTCGGTTTTCTTCCCTGTTTTTGTTTCACCATGTTTATGCTTCTCTCTCTCTCTCTCTCTCTCTCTCTCTCTCTCTCTCTCTCTCTCTCTCCTCTCTCTCTCTCTCTCTCTCACACACACAAAAGTGGTGGCATTTTAATATATATTATAGTTTTATTTTCTCTTAGAAAGGCTGGTGAAACTTTTAATATATAATAGTGTGTATATAATGATATATATATATATATATATATATATATATATATATATATATATATATATATATATATATATATATATAAAGTATGTATGTATGTATGTATGTATGTATACAAAGGCTAATGTCATTTTAGTATTTATAGTCATTAATTCTTGTGGATTTCTTCATTTTAAAGATATAATTTTCCCCTTTTTTCCCTAAGGATTGTATTTTGTCATGTTTATCAATTCATTGGGAATTCAGAAATGGAATTTATCCTCGTGCTTAAATTTCACTTGTTCAACAAATTATTTATTTATTGCCGCTATGATATCGATCATTATTAGGGTTTTATAAATATTTTTTTTTTAATATTATGGAAAAGAAAATTAAAGTGGATAAGTATTTTAGATTACACTTTCTTCTAATAATTTCATCTAATGACTTCTGTCTTACTTTTCATTCCAGGCCAAAGGGAGAGAGGACTTTCCAAAAGCCAATCGTGGAAACTCTCTAGAAGCGTGACATAAACATCGCTAAAGCCTTCATGGAGGTAAGTTATTTCTTGTTTTTAAAGAAGTTTCAATATATTCCTTGCTATATGTCTTGTCTCTCCAGTAAGGTTATTGTTTTTTGTAATTATATTTTCATGTCTTTTAGGTATTTTGTGTTCGAATGCATGTAGAAAACATTTTAATTTTGTATCCAATATTTATTTACATACTGAAGAGGTATTTTACAAAATTACATTTAACATTTCTAATGTGTTTTATGTTATAAAACGTTTTCTTTCTACTTTCAATTACTCTTCTAC
>NC_090738.1:27859612-27872451 GCF_036898095.1 Palaemon carinicauda | reverse complement strand
AAGGGCTCCAGCAGGGAAAAATAGCCCAGTGAGGAAAGGAAATGAGAAATAATTAACAATTGATAAAATGTTTTAAAAACAATAACATCAAAACGGATATTTCATATATATATATATATATATATATATATATATAAACTATAAAAAGACTCATGTCAGCATGTTCAACATAAAAACATTAGCTGCAAGTTTGAACTTTTAAGTTCTACCGATTAAGAAGATCATTCCACAACTTGTCATAAACACACACAACTCAGGACGAACTGTAAAATAACAGTAATAGGAAAACATGATTGGAGTTTAATTTCTAAAGACTCATTACAATAGTCTGTCCATAGAGGATCCTCGCCAATTATAATGAAAACGTATTTAAAAATTGCATGTATTGAACAGTAGGACGTCTCATATCATATTCAGTAAACGGTAGTTACAATTTATCATAAAGTTGAAGAGTTAGAGACAATGATT
Organism: Palaemon carinicauda; assembly: GCF_036898095.1. Classification (NCBI taxonomy): domain Eukaryota; kingdom Metazoa; phylum Arthropoda; class Malacostraca; order Decapoda; family Palaemonidae; genus Palaemon; species Palaemon carinicauda. Next base: position 27,871,983 of record NC_090738.1, on the reverse strand, counting down.
TAGCATCATTTGTGAATGAGGATTGAAAAATTTTAAATGTATTCAGTTTTTAAGTAGTTTCGATAGAAATTAATCATAGAATTTGGCACAAAGTTGAAGAATTACATGAAACCTCAACATAATTGGGAGGAGACTTACATGGCAAGAAGTAGAAAAGGTTTTGCACAAAAATGTATGTTAACGTAGTTGAAGTGATGCAGAGAATCAGGTAGAGGAAAGCAGAAATTTTTTAAGTTTATTATTTTTTTATGAAAAAAAGAAAACTAATTTCATATCAGTCAAAATGTTAAAGCATTTTAAACATTTAAATGCCTAATATACTCTCTCTCTCTCTCTCTCTCTCTCTCTCTCTCTCTCTCTCTCTCTCGAATTGGCAGTTTAATGCAATAAAGTTTAAAAACATTTCAAACTTACTATCACATTACATTTGGTATTTACGAGTTTTTTGCGTGCATGGTAAGCTTCTCCATTGTTATAGTTGTAACTTTTGCCTCGTACAATAATGTTATCTTTTTAAGATGTATATATATATATATATATATATACATATATATATATATATATGTATATATATATATATATATATATGTATATAATTACAATTATATACATGTTCATATTGTGCATATATGCATGTATGTTTGTATGTAAACATATACTCTATATATACACACATACATATATATGCATACACATATATGTTTGTGGTTATATATATATATATATATATATATATATGTATAACCACAACCATATATGTGTATGCATATATATGTATGTGTATATATGGAGTATATGTATATATACAAACATACATGCATACATGCACATATATGAACATGTATATAACAGTAATTATATTTATATATACACACACACACACACATATATATATATATATATATATATGTATATATGTGTGTGTGTTTTTTTTTTTAAGAAAAAGAGATATAGAGATTATTGTATGATGGAAAATACAAAGCTAGCGAATTACTTTACATAATATTTGATATTTCGAAGCCCATATTTAGTAATTCTGTAATAATATAACTGATTTATGTGAGGAAACCGTCTATTGGGCCCTCCCCCCTTATGATCACAGTGTCCCTCCCTCCCCTAGCTACATCCACTTTTTTTTAACGTTACCTTCATCCCCACTTCCTTCTTTCCACTTTGCTGTTCAACTTTCATAACATTTATTATATAAAGCAACTGCACCCTAACATATTTCACAGTCTCCTTGCCGATAGATACACTTCAACATACCTCCAAAGTCACGCTTGACAATAGAAATACATCAGCATTACTCCAGAGAAGCGTTTGCCATTAGAAACACCTCAACATACCTCCAAAGACATTCTTGCCAAGAGAAACTCCCCAACATTCCTCCAAAGAAGCGCTTGCCTATAGAAACACCTCAACATACCTGCAAAGTCACTCTTGCTAATAGAAATACCTCAACATTACTCCAGAGAAGCGCTTGCCATTAGAAACACCTCAACATACCTCCAAAGTCGCTCTTGCTAATAGAAACACCTCAATATACCTCCAAAATCGCTCTTGCCAATAGAAACACCTCAATATACCTCCAAAGTCGCTCTTGCCAATAGAAACACCTCAATATACCTCCAAAATCGCTCTTGCCAATAGAAACACCTCAACATACCTGCAAAGTCGCTCTTGCTAATAGAAACACTTCACTTCTCATAGATAGAAGATGAGATACTACGGATTAGTCCTATAATAACGGGAAAATAATTGTATCCTATTGGAGTCTTGAATGAAACACATTCTCAACATACCTACAAAGTCACCCTTGCTAGTAGAAACACCTTAACATACCTCCAAAGTCACTCTTGCCAATAGAAACATCTCAACATACCTCTAAATTCCCTATTGCCAATAGAAACTCCTCAACATACACTCAAAGTCCTTCTTGCTGATAGAAACACCTCAACATACTTCCAAAGCCGCTCTTGCAAATAGAAACACCTCAACCTACATCCAAAGTCACTCTTGCCGATAGACACCTCACCATACCTCCAAAGTCGCTCTTGCCAATAGAGACACCTAGACATACCTCCAAAGTCGCTCTTGCTAATAGAAACACCTCAACCTACATCCTAAGTCACTCTTGCCGATAGACACCTCACCATACCTCCAAAGTCGCTCTTGCCAATAGAGACACCTAGACATACCTCCAAAGTCGCTCTTGCTAATAGAAACACCTCAACCTACATCCTAAGTCACTCTTGCCGATAGACACCTCACCATACCTCCAAAGTCGCTCTTGCCAATAGAGACACCTAGACATACCTCCAAAGTCGCTCTTGCTAATAGAAACACCTCAACCTACATCCTAAGTCACTCTTGCCGATAGACACCTCACCATACCTCCAAAGTCGCTCTTGCCAATAGAGACACCTAGACATACCTCCAAAGTCGCTCTTGCTAATAGAAACACCTCAACCTACATCCTAAGTCACTCTTGCCGATAGACACCTCACCATACCTCCAAAGTCACGCTTGCCAATAGAGACACCTCAACATACCTCCGAAGTTGCTCTTGCCAATAGAAACACCTCAATATACCCCATAAGTCGCTCTTGCCAATAGAAACAGCTAAACATACTCCAAAGTCTCTCTTGCCAATAGAGACAGCACAACATAACTCCAAAGTCATTCTTGCCAATAGACACCCCTCAACATACCTCCAAAATCGGTCATGCTAATAGAAACCCCTCAACAACAAATCCAAAGTGGCTTTTGCCTGTAGAATCACCTCAATATACCTCCAGTCTCTCTCTTGCCAATAGAGACAGCACAACATACCTCCGAAGTCTCTCTTGCCAATAGAGACAGCACAACATACCTCCATAGTCGTTCTTGGCAATAGAAAGATCTTAACATAACACTAAAGTCATTCTTTACAATAAAAAAACCTCAGTATACCTCTAAAGTCTCTCTTGCAATAGAGGCACCGCAACATACCTTCATAGTCATTCTTGCCTATAGAAACGCCCCAACATATCTCCAAAGTCGCTCTTGCCGATAGACACACCTCAACATACCTCCAAAGTCGTTTCCCCACAAGATGCTTCTCCTTAAGGGTTCTGTCATTATCACGGGGCCCTTACCTTAATCATTCCCGGTCGCTGTGGCTGATAAATAGCGACCAGCTTGTCGTGGTCGCATAAATCTGCTGAAACTTGACCAAATACAGTTGGTGATGAATAGACTACTAAGGAGGATGGAAATGCGCCATTACCAGCGCTATTACTTGGGATAGTGGTTACTAGGCGGAGAGAGACTGCTTGTTACGAGAGGTGTTGAATGAAGTCGATGTTTACCAATGAGAGGATTGCTTAAGAGATTTTTGGTTTTTGGTTTCGTTGCTCCATACAAGTTAATGTCTGTTTTGAAGAAGGGCCTTTACTTTTTTATTTTATTTTTTTTTTTCTAGCTATATATTTACTGACAATTTTATTCGAAACGCTACCGAGCAAATTTTGCCAGGATTAACAGGGATGTTTGTTTTTATTTGTTTTGTGATTAACAAGGATGTTTACAGTTTTTATTAGTTTTATGATTAACAGGGATGTTTACAGTTTTTATTTGTTTTGTGATTAACAGGGATGTTTACTGTTTTTATTTGTTTTGTGATTAACAAGGATGTTTACAGTTTTTATTAGTTTTATGATTAACAGGGATGTTTACAGTTTTTTTGTTTTGTGATTAACAGGGATGTTTGTTTTTATTTGTTTTGTGATTAACAAGGATGTTTACAGTTTTTATTAGTTTTATGATTAACAGGGATGTTTACAGTTTTTATTTGTTTTGTGATTAACAGGGATGTTTACTGTTTTTATTTGTTTTGTGATTAACAAGGATGTTTACAGTTTTTATTAGTTTTATGATTAACAGGGATGTTTACAGTTTTTTTTGTTTTGTGATTAACAGGGGATGTTTGTTTTTATTTGTTTTGTGATTAACAAGGATGTTTACAGTTTTTATTAGTTTTATGATTAACAGGGATGTTTACAGTTTTTATTTGTTTTGTGATTAACAGGGATGTTTACTGTTTTTATTTGTTTTGTGATTAACAAGGATGTTTACAGTTTTTATTAGTTTTATGATTAACAGGGATGTTTACAGTTTTTTTGTTTTGTGATTAACAGGGATGTTTGTTTTTATTTGTTTTGTGATTAACAAGGATGTTTACAGTTTTTATTAGTTTTATGATTAACAGGGATGTTTACAGTTTTTATTTGTTTTGTGATTAACAGGGATGTTTACTGTTTTTATTTGTTTTGTGATTAACAAGGATGTTTACAGTTTTTATTAGTTTTATGATTAACAGGGATGTTTACAGTTTTTATTTGTTTTGTGATTAACAGGGATGTTTACAGTTTTTATTTGTTTTGTGATTAACAGGGGTGTTTACAGTTTTTATTTGTTTTGTGATTAACAAGGATGTTTACAGTTTTTATTAGTTTTATGATTAACAGGGATGTTTACAGTTTTTTTGTTTTGTGATTAACAGGGATGTTTACAGTTTTTATTTGTTTTGTGATTAACAGGGATGTTTACAGTTTTTATTTGTTTTGTGATTAACAGGGGTGTTTACAGTTTTTATTTGTTTTGTGATTAACAGGGATGTTAACAGTTTTTATTTGTTTTGTGATCAACAGGGATGTTTACAGTTTTTAATTGTTTTGTGATTAACAGGGATGTTTACAATTTTTATTTATTTTGTGATTAACAGGGATGTTAACAGTTTTTATTTGTTTTGTGATCAACAGGGATGTTTACAGTTTTTAATTGTTTTGTGATTAACAGGGATGTTTACAATTTTTATTTATTTTGTGATTAACAGGGATGTTAACAGTTTTTATTTGTTTTGTGATCAACAGGGATGTTTACAGTTTTTAATTGTTTTGTGATTAACAGGGATGTTTACAATTTTTATTTGTTTTGTGATTAACTGGGTTGTTTACAGTTTTTATTTGTTTTGTGTATACATATTGAAATGCTTGGTGGAATTATACTTTAGATCATGAAATCGTATTTTTATAGCTATAATTCAAGGGCATATTGTCTAAAGAATCCATGAGCATAATTACGTGTAAATATCTTCATGGTTAGAAGTTAAGTAAAGGATATGAATTTGATTTTTGCATTTATCCTAATGCCAATATAAATAGCATACATTTTCTTTTATTTGGTATCGGTGTGAGAAATATCCTTTGGATGCTTTGAAGAGGTTTATTGTTTGAAATATCTTATAGGCTGAAGGCCAAGTTTATTCATAACATATTTTTCCTAATTATTTCTTTTGTTGAATCGATCTCGCAGTGTATTAAATCCACACAGATTATGTTCGTCACTACGTCATTCTGTGTGGTATCTCTGTTCCTTAATTAGTTTATATATATATATATATATATATATGTATATATATATATATATATATAATATATGTATGTATGTATATATATGTATATATATATATATATATATGTATGTATGTATGTATATATATGTATATATATGTATATATATATATATATATACAGTATATATATATATATATATGTATGTATGTATGTATGTATATATTCGTTATATTTGGTTAGTCGTAAACACTCCATGACTTGCACTTATATTCCTCGATTAGGATATGAACATTTACCAGCTCATTGCCCAAAAAGATTTTTTTTAGAAATATTAAAAGTATCTGATTCCAGAAGCAGTGACTCACACGGGCACTACAAAAGTAACGAGAATTAATAAATATTCAAAGTAATATTGCTGACCACTAGATTTTTGGGACGATATTGTCCGGCGTTTTTCTTTCAATATAAAATCCGCCTTTTATTTATCGTATCGCATTTTTAACCTCACAAGTGGTTGTTGTTGTTTACGTGTTTTCCAAACTTTTCTTTAGCCTGAATTTCGCAATTTCAGACATTTTTAATAAAAAACATTTAGAGTTTATTGAAAAAAGGGGTTAAAATTTAATATGTTTTATTGGAAATGTCATCGAGTTTCAATTTCTATACATTGAAACTCTTTTCAGTTTTGATATTCTTGTTTTGTTATTCGTCCTCCCCGCCCCCCTTGCCATAGTGATTCAATAGATAATGTAAGTTACTTCTCTAAGCTGTTGTTGAGAGAGAGAGAGAGAGAGAGAGAGAGAGAGAGAGAGAGGGGGGGGGGGCGGGTTTCCTTCACAAAATAGCTCAAGATAGTAAGACTAAGCCTTACAAATTATCACAGAGAGAGAGAGAGAGAGAGAGAGAGAGAGAGAGAGGGGGGGTTACTTCTCAAAATAGTTCAAGATATTAGGACTAAGCCTTAATTTTCCATTACAAAATATCACGAGAGAGAGAGAGAGAGAGAGAGAGAGAGAGAGAGATTTTTCTTCACAAAATAGCTCAAGATAGTAAAAGTAAGTCTTCATTTTTCATTACAATATATCACACGAAAGAGAGAGAGAGAGAGAGAGAGAGAGAGAGAGAGAGAGAGAGAGAATCTTTATATCCCTTTACAGAATAACCCATTATAGGAAAACTACTACTACTACTACCACTACTACGAGATATATATATATATATATATATATATATATATATATATATATATAGAGAGAGAGAGAGAGAGAGAGAGAGAGAGAGAGAGAGAGAGAGAGAGAGAGAGAGAGAACACATCCCAGCATCCTAGCAATAACACAAAACCCCCGTCACACGACAACGATGCCCAAGAGCTTTCTTTCCCTCCTTACGTTAAGAATTCTTAGGAGAAAACGGCGTATAAATATCCATAATGACCATATTTATAAAGAGGGATCCATCGATATAGCAATGGCCCGGAATATTTTATGATGATCCTGGGAGGAAAATTATCCTTTCGTAATGCCCTTACGGACATGAGAGGAGGAGGAAGATGGGGAGGGGTGGAAGAAAAAGAGAGGAGAGGAGAGGGTAAGGAGTGGAGGAAGAAGAGAGAAGAGAACTAGGGGGGTGAGGGGTGTTGTTCTGAGGAAAGAATAACGGGTTAGAAGACTTCGACGAAGAGAGCAGTCTTCACTCCCATGTAAATAAGATTTCATTCAACTATTATACGACCCATCAGTATCGGAATAGTTAAGTAAGCCTCTCAATCACTTCCCCCAAACCGAGGCCTCCCTAAATCCCTCCTCTCCTTGGCCCTCCCGTCCAAGGAGTCGATATGATCCTGGCGTAGCGAGAGAGAATGAAAGAGACTCATGGGATGCTGTTATAGGATCTCCTCCCCCCTCCCACTTCCCCTCCGTTCAATGGCTTCCCTGCAACATATATCACAATTTAACAACCTAACATGAATACAAATGTTAAATCTAGTAGGCAGTGTATCTCAGACAGCCAGTGATGCAAAACAGAAAGGACTGTGAAGGGCCCGTGATTCACGGCGACTCTTCTCCGCGGCCATAAAAGGCCAAATTCATGGCCAAACTTTAGCGACGGGACGCCGCTCTAAAGAATGGCCACCTCTTTTGTAAGGAAAACTTGTAGTTATATCTATGTCTGAAATCGTAAAACAAATTCGGTCGCACTGCCACCCAAGAGAGATAAATTGCGGCAACTTATAACGTTTTTGGAATTGGCTCCCAAGCGTTATATATGGGCAGATCGGCGCCTCCCAGATCAGGTTGACTCCTCAATAGTTGCGCCGTGTATTAAGTATAATAAATGGCGAGTCCTTGTCCACAAGCTAGAGATTGCTAAGGGGAGGTCGTGCTGCTACTGCAACGGTGAAATAACTTGATCAGAGGTTGCACGAATGTATAATTGTGTTGAGCTGTTTATTGCATACCTGGCCCAGTGGTATTGTGGCCACGGATATTAGGCTGGCCCAGCAAATATATATATATATATATATATATATATATATATATATATATATATATATATATATATATATATATATATATATATATATATATATATATAATGTGTGTGTGTGTGTGTGTGCGTGTCTGTCTGTATGTCTGTTTTTATATATGTGTATGTATGCATGTTTGTGTGTGTACAAGAGTTTATTTCATGTAAAAACATATCAATCTGTCTCTTTATTTATTTACCTACTATATCTTGCCTATAGGCATTCGGATTTGTTTAAAATTTCGTTTGAAGTTAATCTGGATAATCGGTTTTATCCTTAGATTATCGACAAACTCTTTGACCTAATATCACAATATTTTCTGCCTTGTTTGAGACTGACCGAACCATTTTAATTGTAACCTCTGCTGAATTTTGAGCGTCATGACCTTAGCCAATCACGATTCCTCTTAATTGATATCAGCTGCGAATATTTACCGTCAGCTCAGAAAATATGAAAAAAAAAAATTGTGTAATCATATCAGCGAAGACAAACATACAAACAAGATTCGGTAATGAGTTTTCCAAGTATCAAATTATATCAAACATTTGAATATTTTTTTCATATCGGAATTTCAATAATTTTTTTTTTTTCGCAATCCGTCCTCCATGGAATCAACATTTACATTCTTGAAGCATGAGGTCATTAAATTCTTATGAACTGCGCCGGGGTATATATTTGCATAATGAAGTCAATAATTCATTCTTTTAATTCTTAAAAACGGAGATTGAGATGTAACTTTTTATAACCGGAAATTTTCCGTTTAAAGGCCACTCATGAATGGCAGAGGCAAGGGACAGTGACATTGCCCTGTCAAGCAGGACAATGCCCTAGAAACTGAGCATATTGCATGTGATCAGCGCTCAAGCCCCCTCTCTACCCAAGCTATGACCAAGGAGGGCCAGGCAATGGGAGGTATTCATAAAAATGAAGGATATCCTTGTAAGCATAAGGTAGAAATACAAGGTGTACCAACCGTGTGTCACACGATCGTACATAGTTCATTTTATGCTTGTATCTTTGCTCTCCCCTCGCACTTAAAAGAACCTGAAATAACATGTCTGTTTTCTCATCGGTAACAGTGTCGACTTTTGAACATGAAAATTCTTCTTGCTTTGAGATTTTGTATATAAAGGAGAGTGTTCTACAATAAAGTCACCAAGTTGCTTTCACATTGTTTTTGAGTCACAACCTTCCCTACGGCCCGTCACATTGGTCACTCCAGGGTCACCACACCAATGTGACGGGCCGTAGGGAAGGTTGTGACTCAAAGACAATGTGAAAGCAACTGGGGGAGTTTATTGAGTGACCAATGTGATGGGCCGTAGGGAAGGTTGTGACTCAAAGACAATGTGAAAGCAACTGGGGGAGTTTATTGTAGAACACTCTCCTTTATATACAAAATCTCAAAGCAAGAAGAATTTTCATGTTCAAAAGTCGACACTGTTACCGATGAGAAAACAGACATGTTATTTCAGGTTCTTTTAAGTGCGAGGGGAGAGCGAAGATACAAGCACAAAATGAACTATGTACAATCGTGTGACACACGGTTGGTACAAAGGTAATTCTCTGAAGCAAAAGGTAGAAGTATAAGCAAATCTTTCTTTCCATATTCATAATGATTACCTTTTACTTGCGAGGATATCCTATTGGCAGAAGTAAAAGGTTGACTCGTGTTTCGGGAGCACTTAGTTACATATTGGAACTTGTAAGATTTCATTTGTGCTGTCAAGATAAAGAGTTTAGTATTTATGATACGTATTTAATGCCCTGTTTATACTTGTATTTAATCAAGTTTACGCATAAGAAAGAACACAAACGCCGCCGCGCCTTCCCCAAAGCCTCGCTGGCGACATCTATCCCTCACCCCTTGCATTAGAAGTTCTTTGACCTCTTTTTAGCTCCCACACCCCTTGCATTAGAAGTTCTTTGACTTCTTTTTAGCTTCACCACCCCTTCCATTAGAAGTTCTTTGAGCTCTTTTTAGCTCCCACACCCCTTGCATTAGAAGTTCTTTGACTTCTTTTTAGCTTCCCCACCCCTTCCATTATAAGTTTTTTGAGCTCTTTTTAGCTCCCACACCCCTTGCATTAGAAGTTCTTTGACTTCTTTTTAGCTTCCCCACCCCTTCCATTAGAAGTTCTTTGAGCTCTTTTTAGCTCCCACACCCCTTGCATTAGAAGTTCTTTGACCTCTTTTTAATTCCTACATCCCTTGCATTAGAAGTTCTTTGACCTCTTTTTAGCTCCCCCACCCCTTGCATTAGAAGTTCTTTGACCTCTTTTTAGCTCCCCCACCCCTTGCATTAGAAGTTCTTTGACCTCTTTTTAGCTCCCACACCCCTTGCATTAGAAGTTCTTTGACCTCTTTTTAGCTCCCCCACCCCTTGCATTAGAAGTTCTTTGACCTCTTTTTAGCTCCCCCACCCCTTGTATTAGAAGTTCTTTGACCTCTTTTTAGCTCCCACACCCCTTGCATTAGAAGTTCTTTGACCTCTTTTTAGCTCCCACACCCCTTGCATTAGAAGTTCTTTGACCTCTTTTTAGCTCCCCCACCCCTTGCATTAGAAGTTCTTTGACCTCTTTTTAGCTCCCACACCCCTTGCATTAGAAGTTCTTTGACCTCTTTTTAGCTCCCCCACCCCTTGCATTAGAAGTTCTTTGACCTCTTTTTAGCTCCCACACCCCTTGCATTAGAAGTTCTTTGACCTCTTTTTAGCTCCCCCACCCCTTGCATTAGAAGTTCTATGACCTCTTTTTAGCTCCCCCACCCCTTGTATTAGAAGTTCTTTGACCTCTTTTTAGCTCCCCCACCCCTTGCATTAGAAGATCTTTGACCTCTTTTTAGCTCCCACACCCCTTGCATTAGAAGTTCTTTGACCTCTTTTTATCTCCCCCACCCCTTGCATTAGAAGTTCTTTGACCTCTTTTTAGCTCCCACAACCCTTGCATTAGAAGTTCTTTGACCTCTTTTTAGCTCCCCCATCCCTTGCATTAGAAGTTCTTTGACCTCTTTTTAGCTTCCACACCCCTTGCATTAGAAGTTCTTTGACCTCTTTTTAGCTCCCACACCACTTGCATCAGAAGTTCTTTGACCTCTTTTTAGCTCCCACACCCCTTGCATTAGAAGTTCTTTGACCTCTTTTTAGCTCCCACACCCCTTGCATTATAAGATCTTTGACCTCTTTTTAGCTCCCACACCTCTAGCATTAGAGGTTCTTTGACCTCTTTTTAGCTCCCACACCTCTAGCATTAGAAGTGCTTTGACTTCTTTTTAGCTCCCACACCTCTAGCATTAGAAGTTCTTTGACCTCTTTTTAGCTCCCACACCTCTAGCATTAGAAGTTCTTTGACCTCTTTTTAGCTCCCACACCTCTAGCATTAGAAGTTTTTTTTACCTCTTTTTAGCTCCCACACCTTTAGCATTAGAAGTTCTTTGTCCTCTTCTCAGCTCCCTTACCTCAAGCATTAGAAGTTTTTTTACCTCTCTTTATAGCTCCCACACCTCTAACATTAGAAGTTCTTTGACCTCTATCTTTAGCTCCCACACTTCTAGCATTAGAAGTTCTTTGACATATAATATATTTCTACTCTTAGCATTAGAGTGTCTTCGATCTATATTTTGAGGTGCCTTACTTCTAGCATTAGAGTGTCTTCGATCTATATTTTGAGGTGCCTTACTTCTAGCATTAGAGGCTCTCTATTTTTTGGTGTCTTACCTCTGGCATTAGAGGCTCCTCTTCGCTGTTCTCTCCTGTCTTCTAGTTTTCAAGATCTTCTTTCATTAGATTATCTGTTTCTTTCGAGATTTCATTGTCTCTTTTCCTTAGTTCGTCAGTGTCCTTCTAGATTTCAAAAGAGATTTCAGTGCCGCGAGTCCTCACTTCGTCAGATTCCTCAGGGAAATCGAAGGCATTTATTCTTTACCTATCTGTTTAATAAGTAAAGACATGAATACTATCGATTTCTCCGCATACACTATCATGCCAAAGTAAATGAAGAGCAACATAATATATTTACCAATGTCGTCTGGATATGTCCTTACTTCAATGGCGAATTTTGGGACAATCCTGTTGAAGAACTACACGTCACTCACCGTTCAGTTGAACCATTCTGCCTCCATCCTCATTCCCCGCAATCCGTTTTTGCACCGATACAAAGCCTCGTATTTTTTCCAAGAGTTTCCTTTAATAAGACATCGTCGCAAAAGCCCAAGCAAAGGACCCTTCAAGGCGCATACATTATGATCTTCAAAGCTCAGCTGCCAACGGAAGATCCCGTGTCTTTCTATAGGTCGGGCGATATAAAACGAACGATCGGCAACTTCGGGTGCAACTAAAACCATCTGTAGTTGATGGTGTTCCGAAGACGTAACACATAATTCTTACCGTCAGCTTCCTATTCCGCCAGAACGCGATCTCTGTAAGTTAAGTGAAATCCTTCTCCCAGTCA
>NC_090738.1:27849612-27852112 GCF_036898095.1 Palaemon carinicauda | reverse complement strand
AAGATACTCTTTAGCTATGGTAAGCAGCTTTTCTAGGAGAAGGTCAATCCAAAATCAAATCACCGTTCTCTAGTCTTGGGTAGTACCATAGCCTCTGTACCGTGGTCTTCCACTGTCTTAGAGTAGAGTTCTTTTGCTTGAGGGTAGACTCGGGGACACTATTCTATCTTATTTCTCTTCCTCTTGTTTTTATTTTGAAAATTTTATAGTTTATGCCGTTAATGTTCTTAAGATATTTTATTTCAAGTGTTCATTACTTCTCTTGTAGTTTTCTTCATTTCATTATTTCTTTTCCTCACCAAGCTATTTTCCCTGTTGCAACCCTTGGGTTGTAGCTGAGCAAGTAGCAGAAGTAATAATAATAATAATGTTATTGTTATCATTATTAATATTATTATTATTATTATTATTATTATTATTGTTGTTGATGTCATCATCATCATCATCATCGTATTCAGTATTATTAAAAGTTCTTAATATGGTACTGGTGGAAGGCGTGGGATGTATAGGAGAGTTTGATGTGTTTCACACAGGATGCTCCCCAGCAGTGAGTCAAACTCCAGTGCTTCAGTGCACACACCGCCATGTACCTATATATATATATATATATATATATATATATATATATATATATATATATATATATATATGTGTGTGTGTGTATATATATATATATATATATATATATATATATGTATATGTATATATATATATATATATATATATATATATATATATATATATATATATATATATATAGTGCATACTTATGTGTATCTGATAGGGTGCTTGTATCATATCATTTGATGACTTATTAAATCCCTTGTTTGTTTTTCTTTTCCTAAATGGACAATAGCACTTCCAACAGTTGTGTCCTGAATCCATATTATTGTTAGTGAATCCAAGATGATAATTTTTATTATGGTTTTATCCCATCAGACTTTTTTTTGTATAACTGATTCAACCAATTATCTTAACATGAAAATTATAAAATGGAATTAACCAGTTAATATAGCATGTATTTATTGAAGCTTGTAACTGACCATAGTAGTCTGGTTCGATCGGCATTGGGTAAAGTTAGCGTGGGAGTAAGAAAGAGGCATTTATTTTCATCTGGAAATTCCTATAACTCTCGCTTTTATATATTGATGCTATAAGCCAGACCACTCACCACCATATTTCCCTAAAGGACCCACTCATTCATCCGAAATCCCCCAATTACGCTGAGGTCTGGCCCGACCCTAATTTGTCCGTACCTATTAATTTCCCCATTTTGAAAATATCCCCCCTTAGAGGGGAGGGAGGAAGGAGAGGGGGGGGGGAGCTTGGTAGGGCAACCAACCGTCGACGCCCTCCCACCAGGCGCTGCGCCTTTGTTGTACTTTGGATGTAATTAATGCAACATCATTAGAGGGCGTGCAAGGGACGCCCGTGGGTGGGAAGCGGGGCGGGGATCTAATGACAGTCATTTATTATGCAATCGATAATTTTCATTATGACCATTAATTTGGCATAAAAGGCTCCGGCGACGTGGATGAAGATAATCTGAATCTGGCGTTGAATTGTGGGGGAAGAAGCCCTGTCCGTTTACATGCATCTTCGCCTTGTAATTTTGAATAATTGTTCTGGATAAATAATGAAAAAAAATAAACAAATATTAAAACTGATCAACGTTATTCCATATCGAAGAAGAAAGGAGGAAAAGCCACTGACAAGACTGTTATATGTTTTGTATTTTTATTTATGCTATATTGTATAAGTATTTATATTTATTATTGATATCATAATTATATTTGAAAGTGATGTTTGTTCAACTCGTAATCATATTTTGATGATTATTTTTCATAGTTAATATTTTTCGGTAATGAATTTTAACGATATAAGGTGTTTATCCCCAGACACAATTTTGCTTGTGCGTAAAGTACAAGAAATATCAAATGACCATCCATTAAAAGATAATTTCTGTATATCTCAGAGGCATGATTTCATTACGCACTTTTATTTGTTTAAAGGTTTAAAAGCCGCTCATGAATGTCAGAGGCAAGGGACAGTGACATTGCTCTATCAAGCAGGACAATGCTCTAGAAACTAACCATATATATATGATCAGCTCCCAAGCCCCCTCTTCATCCAAGCTAGGACTAGGCAAAGCCAGGCAATGGCTGCTGAAGATTCAGCAGATAGACCTATAGGCTTCTCCAAACCGCCCAACCTTATCTCACAAGAGTGGTGAGGTTGCAGCGACCTTAGGAACTGACCAGTTTGAGCGAAACTCAAACCCCAGTCTGGCAATCACCAGGCAAGAACGCTACCACCAGGCCACCACAATCCTGTTGGGGTTAGATTCCTTTCCCTTCAGAAATCCAGTCTGTTACAAGTTACTTTGAATTGATGAGGTATTTAGTCTTATGCTCATGCCCAAATAGATTACCGAATGATTTGTTAACGTGGTTGTGCCCGAGTAGAGAAATATGCGGAAGATATATCATGTATATCTACT
>NC_090738.1:27837112-27844612 GCF_036898095.1 Palaemon carinicauda | reverse complement strand
AGGGCCATTCATGAATGGCAGAGACTAGGGACAGTGATATTGCCCAGCAAGCAGGACAATGCCCTGGAGACTGACCAAATATACAGTACATATGATCAGCACCCAAGGCCCCTTTTCACCAAAGCTAGGACCATGGAGGGCCATTCATGAATGGCAGAGACTAGGGACAGTGATATTGCCCAGCAAGCAGGACAATGCCCTGGAGACTGACCAAATATACAGTACATATGATCAGCACCCAAGGCCCCTTTTCACCAAAGCTAGGACCATGGAGGGCCATTCATGAATGGCAGAGACTAGGGACAGTGATATTGCCCAGCAAGCAGGACAATGCCCTGGAGACTGACCAAATATACAGTACATATGATCAGCACCCAAGGCCCCTTTTCACCAAAGCTAGGACCATGGAGGGCCATTCATGAATGGCAGAGACAAGGGACAGTGATATTGCCCAGCAAGCAGGACAATGCCCTGGAGACTGACCAAATATACAGTACATATGATCAGCACCCAAGGCCCCTTTTCACCAAAGCTAGGACCATGGAGGGCCATTCATGAATGGCAGAGACAAGGGACAGTGATATTGCCCAGCAAGCAGGACAATGCCCTGGAGACCGACCAAATATACAGTACATATGATCAGCACCCAAGACCCTTTTCACCAAAGCTAGGACCATGGAGGGCCATTCACGAATGGCAGAGACTAGGGACAGTGATATTGCCCAGCAAGCAGGACAATGCCCTGGAGACTGACCAAATATACAGTACATATGATCAGCACCCAAGGCCCCTTTTCACCAAAGCTAGGACCATGGAGGGCCATTCACGAATGGCAGAGACAAGGGACAGTGATATTGCCCAGCAAGCAGGACAATGCCCTGGAGACTGACCAAATATACAGTACATATGATCAGCACCCAAGACCCTTTTCACCAAAGCTAGGACCATGGAGGGCCATTCATGAATGGCAGAGACTAGGGACAGTGATATTGCCCAGCAAGCAGGACAATGCCCTGGAGACTGACCAAATATACAGTACATATGATCAGCACCCAAGGCCCCTTTTCACCAAAGCTAGGACCATGGAGGGCCATTCATGAATGGCAGAGACTAGGGACAGTGATATTGCCCAGCAAGCAGGACAATGCCCTGGAGACTGACCAAATATACAGTACATATGATCAGCACCCAAGGCCCCTTTTCTCCAAAGCTAGGACCATGGAGGGCCATTCATGAATGGCAGAGACAAGGGACAGTGATATTGCCCAGCAAGCAGGACAATGCCCTGGAGACTGACCAAATATACAGTACATATGATCAGCACCCAAGGCCCCTTTTCTCCAAAGCTAGGACCATGGAGGGCCATTCATGAATGGCAGAGACAAGGGACAGTGATATTGCCCAGCAAGCAGGACAATGCCCTGGAGACCGACCAAATATACAGTACATATGATCAGCACCCAAGACCCTTTTCACCAAAGCTAGGACCATGGAGGGCCATTCACGAATGGCAGAGACTAGGGACAGTGATATTGCCCAGCAAGCAGGACAATGCCCTGGAGACTGACCAAATATACAGTACATATGATCAGCACCCAAGGCCCCTTTTCACCAAAGCTAGGACCATGGAGGGCCATTCACGAATGGCAGAGACAAGGGACAGTGATATTGCCCAGCAAGCAGGACAATGCCCTGGAGACTGACCAAATATACAGTACATATGATCAGCACCCAAGACCCTTTTCACCAAAGCTAGGACCATGGAGGGCCATTCATGAATGGCAGAGACTAGGGACAGTGATATTGCCCAGCAAGCAGGACAATGCCCTGGAGACTGACCAAATATACAGTACATATGATCAGCACCCAAGGCCCCTTTTCACCAAAGCTAGGACCATGGAGGGCCATTCATGAATGGCAGAGACTAGGGACAGTGATATTGCCCAGCAAGCAGGACAATGCCCTGGAGACTGACCAAATATACAGTACATATGATCAGCACCCAAGGCCCCTTTTCTCCAAAGCTAGGACCATGGAGGGCCATTCATGAATGGCAGAGACAAGGGACAGTGATATTGCCCAGGAAGCAGGACAATGCCCTGGAGACTGACCAAATATACAGTACATATGATCAGCACCCAAGGCCCCTTTTCACCAAAGCTAGGACCATGGAGGGCCATTCATGAATGGCAGAGACAAGGGACAGTGATATTGCCCAGCAAGCAGGACAATGCCCTGGAGACTGACCAAATATACAGTACATATGATCAGCACCCAAGGCCCCTTTTCACCAAAGCTAGGACCATGGAGGGCCATTCATGAATGGCAGAGACTAGGGACAGTGATATTGCCCAGCAAGCAGGACAATGCCCTGGAGACTGACCAAATATACAGTACATATGATCAGCACCCAAGGCCCCTTTTCTCCAAAGCTAGGACCATGGAGGGCCATTCATGAATGGCAGAGACAAGGGACAGTGATATTGCCCAGCAAGCAGGACAATGCCCTGGAGACTGACCAAATATACAGTACATATGATCAGCACCCAAGACCCTTTTCACCAAAGCTAGGACCATGGAGGGCCATTCATGAATGGCAGAGACTAGGGACAGTGATATTGCCCAGCAAGCAGGACAATGCCCTGGAGACTGACCAAATATACAGTACATATGATCAGCACCCAAGGCCCCTTTTCACCAAAGCTAGGACCATGGAGGGCCATTCATGAATGGCAGAGACAAGGGACAGTGATATTGCCCAGCAAGCAGGACAATGCCCTGGAGACTGACCAAATATACAGTACATATGATCAGCACCCAAGGCCCCTTTTCACCAAAGCTAGGACCATGGAGGGCCATAATTTATGTATACAAAAATAAAAAATAAAATAATATAAAAAATAAAAGAGTATTCAATTAAAATCATAAAAATTGAATGTCATAAAAGTTAAATAGTATTCAGAAGACCTGCTTCTGAAATAAATCTAAAAATGCCACTTGCATAGTAGGACACATCATTTCCAAGAATAAGGTACTTCGGTGCTCATATGTATATATGGTCATCTCAAGGTTAATGTCCTCTCTCTGCCATTCTTGAGCGACCTTTAAACTTTTAAATGCAACGTTTTTTATCAGAAGATTGATCTCTTCCTGCTTTTCCAACTAGGGTTGTAGCTTAGCAGGTAATAATAATAATAATAATAATAATAATAATAATAATAATAATAATAATAATAATAATGGCGTGAAACAATTCTGAAGTCATTGACGATCATTTCAAATTGTGTCATCAATTTCATAGTTTTCTTACTAGTTCATTTATGTAATCTTTTCAATTTCTTTGTTTTCTCGTGAATGAATATATCTATAATATTAAAGAAATTCTTGGTTTTCCCGTCAATATGTTTCAATCTTAAATTCGTGGTCTTCTCTCTGATATATTTGTAATTTAATTATTTTGTTGTTTTCTCGCTTGTACACTATATTCGTAAAATATATTTGTAATCTAATAATTTCATTATTAGATTACAAATATATTATTAATTATTTCGTTGTTTTCTCGCTGGCACACTATATATGTGAAATATGTTTGTAATCTAATAATTTCATTATTAGATTACAAATATATTATTAATTATTTTGTTGTTTTCTCGCTTGTACACTATATATGTAAAATATGTTTGTAATCTAATCATTTCATTTTTTTTTATTATACAGTAGATTCGTAAAACATAATTGTAACCTAATAATTTCTCGGTTTCTTTGCTTATTTATTTGTAATATTCATATAAAAAGTACGTTTATCATTTTTATATGAAAATACACGGCTGATTTACAATGGTTATTAACCGGATATTACAGTAGTTCACTGCAAAGCAAATTTTTAGAAAGAATATTCTAATGATTTAGAAAAGTTGATTTATTGTAAATCAATTAAACTGATATGCACAATTATGTATTTCCTTCTACACATTTTTCTCAATCTATGTATCGTTTATGTATGAATGCATGAGCAAACTGTAATCATTTACACATATGCCAGCGCTTGTATGTATACCAGCAAACGCACTCACATACGGAATTTAAGTATTCATATGCACATGCGCTAATAAATGTTATAAATACAGTTGTATGTACACAAACAAGCACATTGGATATATATTCACATATTTATTTGGATTTATATGTAAAACAAACCCATCTACATATTGTATATAATCTATTTTTCGTATACACGCATTTACGGTCTATCAAACACTTTGGCATAAAGGATTTGAATGTATATTTAAATATATGTTAAATAAATAATGTTGACATATAAACATGTTTTTATATGCACACAAACAAACACAAATGATTCTCAATAATCGATACATGCCTGCGAAGCTTTAAGCATAACAAACAAGCATGCACGCATCCAAACACTCATTTAATGCTTATAATTACATGCAGGCGCGCGAGCCCGCCCAAAACAAAAAGACACGCTCACCAACTCTTAACAATATATTATCCTCATTTGGGGAGAGCTGTTCATTTAACACCCCTTATGCAGTCTCCATTATCCAAATTGTCCCCCTCTCAACCTTTCTCATTCATTACGCCTTGAACGCAAAACTTTCCCCAAGTTGTTAATTAATCTCTTCCCTCGCCCGCTAAAATACGTGTTTTAAGTCTTTTTCCCCCAGAGAAAATGCAGATTGAAAACCAAATGATTCAAGTCAACTGATGTTTCGCATCTAGACGCGGGAGAGAATATTCGATGTTTTTTCTTTTTTTTTAATCAGTAATGATATGATAATGCGTATACCTCTTTTTTATAATAAAGATAATAAGGATAAGTTATTATTATTGCGGTAATGACAATAGTGCCTCTACTACTACCACTACTACTACTACTACTACAACTTTTACTACTACTACTACTACTACTACTTTTACTACTACTACTACTACTATATACTACTGCTAAATAAAACGTCGTTTATTAAATAAGGATAAGTTATTATTATTGCGGTAATGACAATAGTGCCTCTACTACTACTACTACTACTACTACTACTATATACTACTGCTAAATAAAACGTCGTTTATTAAATATATATGATGATGCATATAGGATAATAATAAGGATAGTTGTTATTGTCGTTCTACTACTACTACTACTACTACTACACAAAACATCAGTTATTAATTCTCCATCGAAGCATCAAAAACAACAGCAAAACATAAATGTTAACGTAATGAGTACGGAGTAAGCAAATTCATTTGCTGCCCCCGGAGCACCTAAGCACAACCCTTTACCCGCGTTAATTTCATCATCGTTCCGTGCTATTATAATCTCCTTGCCTCATCAGATTACGTTCTTTATTTTATTACGGTTTAATTTCGTTCATAAAAGCTGTTTTGCATAATGAGTTACACAAGGAAGGGGTTATCCCTTTTATACACTACGTCGTCTTTAATTTGCTTTTTTAGCTCACCTTTGGAAAAACGTTCGCTTTGTTTAACCACCTGAATTGTTTGTCTCTCAGAGGTGATTATACTTTTTGTTGGTTTGGTAGAGGTGTTGGTATAAAACGTGATGCCTTTCTGTCTATTGTGTATTTTTTGTACATACATAACAGCCGGATTTATCTGATTTAATCTACATTTTATCATTATTGTCGTTACATGTATATTATGTATTTTTTTCCAGCTTCGAGCATTTTGGACTATGGTAATACATTATTTAAAAGACCATTTTTTTGTTGATACATAACAGCCGGATTTTCCTGATTTAATGTACATTTTATCATTATGGTGTTACATGTATATGATGTATTTTCTTCAGTTACGAGCATTTTGGACTATGATAATACATTATTTAAAAGAATTTTTGTTGTTGATACATAACACCCATTTATCTGATTTAATCTACATTTTATCATTATTGTAGTTACGTGTATATTATGTAATATTTTTTCAGTTACGAGCATTTTGGACTATGATAACACTTTATTTAAAAGACCATTTTTTTGTTGATACATAACAGCTGAATTTTCCTGATTTAATCAAAATTTTATCATTATGGTGTTCCTTGTATAGGATGTATTTCAAATAATATTTTTAGTTACGAGAATTTTTGGACTATGACAGCCCTTTATTTAAAAGACAATTTCTTGTAGGTACATAGCAAGCTGATTTTCCAGATTTAATGTACATTTTATCATTATGGTGTTACATGTATAGCTTTATTCTAATTATTATTATTATTATTATTATTATTATTATTATTATTATTACTACTAGCTAAGCTACAACCCTAGTTGGAAAAGCAGGATGCCATAAACCTAAAAGATCTTATGTAAAGAACAAGGCTTAGTCATTTCAGCCGTTTTATCTTAATAATTTTAATCATATGTTCTTTAGTCCTGGGTAGTGTCATAGCCTCTGTACCATGGTCTTCCAATGTCTTGGGATAGAGTTCTCTTGATTGAGGGTACACTCGGGTACTCTATTCCATCTTATTTCTCTTCCTTTCGCTTTTTGAAGATTTAATAATTTATATACGAAAGATTTTGATATTGTTACTGTTCTTTGAATATTTTTTTGAATTGTTAATTTACTTCGCTTGTAGTTATTTATTTCCTTATTTCCTTTCCTCACTGGGCTATTTCCCTGTTGAAGTCTTTGGGCTAATAAGCATCTTGTTTTTCTACTAGGGTTGTAGCTTAGCAAGTAATAATAATTATAATGATAATAATAATAATAATAATAATAATAATAATGAGTTAAAAATACAAGCTTCTCATACCGCGGGCCTCTGAATTATTTAATTCATATTAAATTAGGTACATCTGCATCTAAAGTTTTCTTAGAGGGTAAAAGGCCGCTCATGAATGGCAGAGACAATGGACAGTGACATTGCCCAATCGAGTAGGGCAAGGCCCTAGAGACTGATCATGTATACATATGATCAGCCCCCAAGCCTCCTCTCCACCCAAGGTAGGACCAGAGAGGGCCAGGCAATAGCTGCTGATGACTCAGCAGATAGACCTATAGGCTCCCCGAAACCCCCCCCCCATATCCTTAGTTCACAAGACTGACGAGGTTGCAGCGACCAAAGAAACTATGGAGTTCGAGCGGGACTCGAACCCCAGTCCGGCGTTCACAAGTCAGGGACCTTACCACATTGTCCTCCACAACCCTCAGTAGGATGAATACCTTTAGTACAGTATATAAAAGAAGTTCATTTTCTCAAGCTACTGAATATATAGGTATATGTGATTATATTTGGAGTTTTGTGTTAATGTTCCTCTAAGTGATTGCAAGCTTAGGTACGTACAGTTAATATTTTACTTCTTTTGGTACAAAGGACCTGCAGGATCCCTTCTCATATTTTCACAAACTCGTTTGTAGATGACATTCACTGAGTCGCACTCCGTATTCGAAAAATTTCTCAAATCTCCAATATTGTCATAATTAATGACAGGAATACTGTATTTTGATTGAAAGTTTTAG
>NC_090738.1:27827112-27832112 GCF_036898095.1 Palaemon carinicauda | reverse complement strand
GAGTAGATATCAGCTTGGGGAATAGCTGCATCTTCAGAAGTTCATACATGGTGATATCACAGTTAAATGCAGGAAATTCTAGTAACAATTATATAAATGGTGGAGTGGATACATCATACAAGTAAATATTCAGTAGGTCGGGTTCCCAATTCAGATCATTAATAAAAAGGTATACTTTCCTATGAAATAAGAAATAGCTAAGATAGAAGCCAGGTTGATTATCCTCCTACTTTGGTAATTTCGTGTGGATGTTCTTTGCATTTATAAGCAATTAGTTCTTTTTGTATCTACTATCTGAAAGGAATCGATGTTTGAATGCCTCAAATTTTAAATAAAATAGTCAATCCAAGAAGGCTATATGTAATTCATATTATTTTGTTCATATCTATGCAGTGTGGAATTCCATGGGTAATCCAGTATTATTGCTTGTTTTCCTTAAGTAATCGATGCTTAACCTTGTTCCTGAGACGCCTTTTTTTCCATTAACCCAAGGCATAGTGGAGAAAATGGATTTATAAAAGTCTGATTTTGATGGCCTATTGATAAAATGTATTGATTCTTGTGCGGATGTAAATAAATTACATCAGCCGCTGATGAATTAGAATTTAAATTTGGTTTATCAATTTATAAAATGATAATTTTCCATACTTAAAAGTCATTAAAATTATATTAGGAACTGATAAGCTAGAACAGAAGGTTCTTATGAATTTCTGGCATTTAAGAACACCTAAGAAAAACGCAATTTGAATCTGAAAATCTCCGTAAAAATTACTGTTCTCAGCCGTATTTTAGTAAAATACAACCGACCGTAATATTTACCCTACTTTGTTATTATCTTTTACGGGTTGGTGACCGTGGTATCACTCCTTACCATCAATATATCTGTTTTTAAAACGATAAATGCATCGCAACATTTATTCCAGGATTTTTACCGTTTTTACGGCAAATTTCTAACATTAGTATATTTAAAAAATGATAAACTTATTATTATTATTATTATTATTATTATTATTATTATTATTATTATTATTATTATTATTATTAGCTAAGCTACAACCCCAGTTGGAAAAGCAAGATGCTATAAGCAATAATAAATGTATACTTGAGAATAAAATCAAAAGTTTAGATTCCATTTCACACAAGATTCATCCAAATCTATTTAATGTAATCACATCTCTAACCCATACATTCCCAGAACCATTATTCCAGCAAATCCTTCATTACTTACCTTGATTATTCCAAGTCGGACACCTCGGCAATCTTGGACAATGGGAATGCAAAGCGACCCACATATCTCATTTGGACGCCCATCCGGAAGATCCTATACACATACATTGATCAAAAAGATCTATAACTGATGCTGGAGAGGGAAAGGGTCCAGATAATGTGTAGACTTTGCCATAATTTCCCCGGCCAGTGTCGGGAGATAAACCCCATGATGACATATATTCCCTTTGGAATTACTCCACCGAATTAGTCTCCCTTCCCCTTCATTTCAGCGTGAAATATTGGCCCAAAAGTAACAATTCCGTGTGGTAATTTCGTCGAGGTGGCAGTCAAGTGGAGATCGGCCATGGGTAGGAGGAAGGGATGGGAATGGGAGGGGGGCGGTTATGGAGGAAAGGTGTGGGTGGGATGGGACCAAGGGAAGACGAACCCCTTGGGTCTGGTGTGAGGTCTTTCCATAACATGCAATAAGGGTTGGTAAAGAGAGAGAGAGAGAGAGAGAGAGAGAGAGAGAGAGAGAGAGAGAGAGAGAGAGAGAGAGAGAGAGAAGAGGAAGTTTTAGGGAATCGTATGGGAAGAAAGGAAGTAAAACTAAAAGGCATTAATGCGTGTCTAATGGTGGTCGTGAATCCTGCAATGACATGTGTTTGGGTGACCATCCTTCGTCGCCAAATTGTTATATTTGGGGTCCAGCGTAGTGTTAAATTAATAGTGTTGGACGCTTTACATCAGCTCAGATGTGGATTCACTGACTGGTCTGATGACTGACTTCGCTGTCGATGTTTCCTGCTTTTTATGAGGACCCAAAAACAACTGTTGGCCGTTGTGAGCTCTAGAATTAGGCGGTTTATTGATTCTCGTTTTATCATGATTCTTCAGTAACAGACGACGTTCGTTTGTTCGTTCGTTGTAGAAAGCCTTGCCTACAGCAAGACACAGGCTCTTGCGCTGAGGCAGACCGGAAGAGAAAAAGAGAGAGATAACATACGACATTGTTAGTCGACAGAGAGAGAGAGAGAGAGAGAGAGAGAGAGAGAGAGAGAGAGAGAGAGAGAGAGAGAGAGAGAGAGAGAAGGGGGTATTCAAACGAGAAGTTCTCGCTATTCATGGAGACATTTGGGTCCCGTTTTATGAGTCTTAAATTTAACCTGATGTTTTGCTGCAAGTGATACTTGAACATTTTATTTTCTCCTTAAGATTCACAATGCGTTAAAGGGAACCCTTTTGCTGGAGGGGGCAGGGCCGTCATAGACAGTGACTTTCTCGCTCTGCACCCTGAGTCGTGACTGAGAGAGAGAGAGAGAGAGAGAGGAGAGGAGAGAGAGAGAGAGAGAGAGAGAGAGAGAGAGAGAGAGAGAGAGAGAGAGTGTAAAATGAAGAAAGAAATGGATAAGAGCAAAATTAAGATTATGTGACTATAGGATAGTGTGAATAGATGTATTCCATAAAGGTACTTGCTGGTATTGTCAATAGGAAATTTATTTAAGTTGGCCTTATTTCAGCTCGAAGATTTGAGCTCTATATTATTCAAAACATAAATCTGATAAGTACACCATGAAATGGTGAGTAGATGTCATGGAAAAATGAACAAGATAGCTTGTAATAAAAATTGCACATTATATAAATTTATCATCTGACATTTTTTTTTTTAATCACGCAAAACGTCCCTTTCTTACAATATTCATTACAAAGAGCACTCAGCTTTATTCACATAACTTCATAACAAACGAATTCAACATTATTAATTATTTTAATTTGTTGCTGATGTTGCTTTTCAAGTTACGTCACACGCTGGGTACTGTAGGCGTTGTTAGGCCGGGAGCACACTAGCGACTCTGTGGCGCCACAAAGCCACAGCATCGTGTGGCGGGGATGTGGTCTCAAATAGGTTTCCATTGTTTTCAAGTTTTGTCGCGCAAACTAGCGACTGTGGCAAGCGACTGTGGCAAGCGACTGTGGCTCTCTGTCGCTCATCCCCGCCACAGGCGTGGCATGTCTTTGAAAACAATGGAAACCTATGGGAGACCACATCCCCGCCACACGATGCTGTGGCTTTGTGGCGCCACAGAGTCGCTAGTGTGCTCCCGGCCTTAATGGGTCTTTACTTTGCCTGCCGGACTCGGTCATTCTCTCGTCCTCCCTGCTCCAAGTTGTGTGGAGAGGGTGCTTGGGTGCTAATCATATGTACTGTATTTATTGTCAGCCTTTAGATCATTGTCCTGCTAGCTAGGGCATTGCCACTGTCCCTTACCTCTGCCATTCATGATTTGCCTTTAAACATTTTGGACATCCGAGCTGTGAATACTTTACATCCTTCTACACTATCTCCTCTTCTTCTCTTCCATCTTGCTTTCTTGCTTCTTTTAAGTTCCTTGTGTAACCTGATTGTGTTTTCCTATTTGCTACTTGACGCTGAATGTCCTCCCCGACCCTTGGGCTAGGCCTAATGGCCCAAATTTCATACACCTTATTTCTGCCGAGCCGTCCAGCAATGAAGATAATGTCGATATTGAAGAAAAAAAAAAAACTACAGCAGGAGCGGTAATGATAATGTTATAATGAGGAAACAAGATCTACAATGGTTCTTGTAATTTCACGTAACAGCCAAAGTTAGAAATACAGTTGATCGTCAGTGAAAGGTGTTAAGCTGTATTTTAGACTTAGGTTAATTACACTATACGAAAATTATTTATAATCTTGCTTATTAATCTACGTAATTTTGGATGATCTCAATCTCGATTTTTTTCAATCATGTGGATACGTTTACTCCTTTAAGTATTAAAAAAAAAAAAAACTTATTTCATTCCTTTTTGGACTCGAACCCTGGCACATATGGTTTGAAAGCGATTCCCGCCTTGGTATATTTTGGGTTATGACACCTTCATTCAAATTCTAAGGAATGGCCTCGAATTCCATTGGAGTAGGTGAAAATTTTAATTTAACATTTCCCTTTTAGATTCAGTGCTTACAGGAGTAATCATATTCAAGAAAGTGAAATTAGAAGTTCACAGGTTTTTCTTTGTTAGTGCTAGATACACACGTATATAATAATAATAATAATAATAATAATAATAATAATAATAATAATAATAATAATAATAATAATAATAATAATAATGATGATGATGATGATGACGATAACATATAATACACATTGTATGTTTTTGTTTGTAAAAAAATAAAAAATAAAATATGTATCTTGAACGTTTTACTATCATGAAATTTTAGACGAAAATTGTAGGTCAACATGAGTGTACGGTCTTTCTAAATTTTGTTAATTGAAAATTATTTTATTTTGTAGGGTCGTTTACAGTGACGATAAGTTGGTAATAATATTTTTATTAGTAGTAGTATTAATCCTGATCATATTCATGATAGTATGATGTTGATAATATCAGTAAATAAATATATGATATCCCTTATAGTTAAATCAGAACAAGATATATTTGATGCATTTTTAATGAAAAATATTAATAAACGCCTACCGAAATCTAGATCAACCCTTTTTATGTCATCAAAGGGATGTTAATATCAGCAGATATGATATTTTAATTTTATTTACTCTCGCTCCGACTGCCTTTAGATTCGTGAAAATAAAAAAATAAATCGTTTGAGTTTTCATTGAATATTTTAGTCGTGTATGAATAATAATTCTTTGATCGTTACTATTAAACTTTAGTTCATATTCAGATCAACGATGGTAGGATATATTACTCAAGCTTTTGCTTATAAATTAAGCTCTGGCTGTATTACTGAGCAGTTTAACTTTTATC
>NC_090738.1:27817112-27822112 GCF_036898095.1 Palaemon carinicauda | reverse complement strand
TTTGTCTGTGTGTCTGTGGACAGAATTTGTCTGTTCCTGTGGACAGGATTTATGTGTGTCTGTTCCTGTGGACAGGATTTATCTGTCTTTTCTTGTGGACAGGATTTGTTTGTGTCTGTTCCTGTGGATAGGATTTGTCTGTGTCTGTTTCTGTGGAGAGGATTTGTCTGTGTCTGTTCCTGTGGACAGAATTTGTCTGTGTCTGTGGACAGGATTTGTGTCTCTCTGTTCCTGTGGACAGGATTTGTCTGTGTCGGTGGACCAGGATTTGTGTGTGTCTGTTCCTGTGGACAGGATTTGTCTGTGTCTGGGACAGGATTTGTCTGTGTCAGTTCCTGTGGACAGAATTTGTCTGTGTCTGTGGACTGAATTTGTCTATGTCTGTGGACAGGATTTTTCTGTCTGTACCTGTAGACAGGATTGCGTCAAAATTACTCAATGGGTTTGACGAAAATTTTCACCACAGATGGATCTTGGGTCGGGGGACGACCCCATTAAATTTTGGAGATGATCCGGATCCGGATTTGCATTCGCATTTGTTCACAATTGTTAAGATTACGTTAAAACAAATTGACGGACTTTGACGACATTTGCACCAAGATAAATCTTATGCCATGGGTGACTAAAAGTTTTGATGTTCCTGATTCGGATTTGCATTTTTGTTGTGTCATCATCATCCTTTGCCGGAGATCAGAAATCTCTGATTATTATTATCATTATTATTATTATTATTATTATTATTATTATTATTATTATTATATCATAATAATAATAATAATAATAATAATAATAATAATAATAATGATAATATTAATGATAATTATTATTATTATTTATAATTATTATTTTATATAATTATTATTATTATAATCATTATTATTATTATTACTATTATTATTATTATTATTATTATTATTATTATGGTTGTAGGATTTTTTTCTGATTGATTATGAAACTAACAACAAGAAGATAATTGTTATTTATTCTTTGAGTTATTCGTTTTGGATTACGTTGATTAGATAATCTTTATCAACATTTTAACGCATCATCCATCTTAATCCTTAAGGAGAACAGGATTTCGATGGTAGTTATCATAGGAACAGGATGTAAATAGGGAAATAAGAAACAAACTATAATATTAATGATAATATTTTTATTCCAATAATTCAAATTGGAGGAAGGAAATTAATATAATTTGGAAAATCTGCAGTATGAGAGTGTGCATGTGTTCAGGTGCATACATATTATTGTTGAGAGGATATTGGTAAGAATCTCTCTCTCTCTCTCTCTCTCTCTCTCTCTCTCTCTCTCTCTCTCTCTCTCTCTCTCTCTCTCTCTCTCGAAAATGCTGACTGTCATTAATTTCTTGAAAACTCTCTCTCTTTGATTGTCATAAAGTTCTTGAAATCTCTCTCTCTCTCTCTCTCTCTCTCTCTCTCTCTCTCTCTCTCTCTCTCTATTGAAGAATGCACTGGGAAAACATAATTTTGCTGTCATATAACTCTTGAAAAAATGCAATAATCACCATACGAGGTCCGGTTTAAAGGCAATTCAGAAGAAGCACTAGCAGCAAAGCAACAATTTAAAAAAAAAATAAAAAATAAAATAAAAGACAAAAAAAAATCTGACAGATATATCGCATTGCTTTAAGGTTGAAACGTAAGTGAAATTACCGGCGACGTGTTTTGCACCTTCGATCCTTTTCAGCGCCAAATTCGCCGGAAGAACTCGATTCGTTGCCGGAAATGAGTGAGATTATTTCAATGGAACGAAAATTGCACATTTCCCTAAGTAAACTTTTCCCGCAATCACTCTTGGCAACCTAGCCATTACAAATGCTGATGACGTCATTTCGTAGTGTTTTCTCTTCTCGTTTTGAAGTTTGCTTGATTCTTTTATAACTAGATTATGTGTTATATATATATATATATATATATATATATATATATATATATATATATATATGTGTGTGTGTGTGTGTGTGTTTGTATACAGTATATATAGTGTATATATACTGTATATATATGTATGTATGTATATATATATATATATATATATATATGTATGTGTATATATGTATGTATATAGTTGGAAGTGGGGGAGAAAGATTGGACTGGATTGGTGATAGGAATTTAGTAAAACTAGAGTATGCTGATGATGATGTCCTTGTTAGCAGAACACCCCAGGATTTGCAATGCGTGCTTACCAGAATACATGAAATATCACACGAGGTTAGGCTGAAGGTAAATAGAAGAAAGACAGAAATTATAACGGAAAATGTAATGGATTATGAAATATCATTGGAAGGAGAAAGGAATTAATGAGGTAGAATCATTTAAGTATTTAGGAACTATGATCTCTCCAATACAGTATCTTTATAATTAGAGTTTAGTGAAAGATTGAAAAAAGCAAATCAGACAATGGCTAGGTTAAGTAAAATTTGGAAATCGAATCGCCTGAAATTACATATAAAAATCAGACTATATATCAGTTTTAGTGAGATCAATGTTATTCTATGGACATGTGTCATGGCATGACAATGAAACAATCTCAAATAGATTTAGTAGATTGGAGAACAAAGCCCTCAGTAGGATATTGGGAGTTGAATGGCACGACAGGATTAGAAATGAAACTATATGAGAGATTACTGGAGTGCCATATGTGGATGAGATCGTGATGAGGGGTAGATGGAGATGGCTTGGGCATGCTCTTAGCACCCTCCAGTAGAGATTGGTTCACCAAACGTTCAGCTGGGCTCCACAAGGCACCAGAAGAGTTGGAAGACCCAGGCCTACATCGCTGAAGTAGGAAATGATGAATGGAGAGGTATTGAATTAAAAGCTCGAGATAGAGACAACTGGTGAAATCTAACCGAGGCCCTTTGCGTCGATAGGCATAGGAGGAGATGATAATGATAATGATATATACGTGTTTATACAATACAAATGTGTGTGGGAGAATGCTTTAACTTGGTGAAAGGGGTTTGTATATCCCCATGTTCAGCGAAGATGTACTAGTCAGGGCCACCCATACTGTATTGTTTTGCTGTGAGCAATCAGACTAAGTTTTCCACCATCACCAATTGGCAGTGGCCAGCGTGTTGATTAAATGGCCAAACTTCAGACAGGAACAAGAGATGTCTAAGGCCATTGTCCTGCGGTGGACTAGAAACGGGGGTCTTTTGTTGTTGACGTTGTATGTGTGTTTGTTTGTGTTAGTTTATGTTTAAGTATGGCTTTAAAATAGACATGTTTTACACTGCATTGTCATTACATACTTCTTACACACACTATTTATTCAGGCGTAATTTCAGATGCAATATCTCGTATAAACGGAAATTGATTCATGAAAAAATACGTTTTCTTTTAGAAATGAAAATTGCCATTCTTAAAAGAACAATTATAATTGCTATTGTTCTCGTATGAGTCATAAATTCTTCTGGCCAAAGGGCGTAGCCAATCATGAGACACCTGTCAAAGAGGCTACTTTCACTAAAATGTAACACCTATTGTTGAACAATGCCTTCTTTTTTATGAGAGAGAGAGAGAGAGAGAGAGAGAGAGAGAGAGAGAGAGAGGAGAGAGAGAGAGAGAGAGAGAGAGAGAGAGAGAGAGAGAGAGAATATGTAGAACAGAATAAATATCAATTAACAGAATTTCTTTTACTTTTTTTTTCAAGAACTTAAATGATTTTTTCTCCTGAAACTTAAGCAACATTTTTCATTCCTCTATTTCGTATTTCTACTGATATGCTAAATTGTACAATTAATTGATGAGTAAAAGACAATAAAGGCAATAATTACAGGACAGAAGTGCAGAATTCTTGCTAATTAAAGATTTTTTAAATTAATATCTTATGTCGAAATAAATTTATATCCCTCCTGATAGCGAGATTGGTTAAATAACCTTATTTTCGTTTTGATTCAAAGGAATAGGTTCGAATCCTGTCTAGGGAAGAAGCACTTTATCATGAAATTAATTTCACATTGGATATTTATTACCGAGGTTGAGTGAATTCCGTATGAGCACAATTTAAGGTTCATATATGATAGTATGAAAGTACTTTAGTTTCGTTTCGATTCAAAGGAATAGGTTCGAATCCTGTCTAGGGAAGAAGCACTTTATCATGAAATTAATTTCACATTGAATATTTATTACCGAGGTTGAGTGAATCCCTTATGAGCACAATTTAAGGTTCATATATGATAGTATGAAAGTAATGTGTGCTAGTGACAACACTCATAGATAGCCACGTCTTATGAACTTAACAGTTGGCTATCATGGTGGAGACGGTTTGATTTCAAGTATCAATGCCTGTATTCGAAATGAGTTTGTTAAGTAGAGTTGAATTATGTGCGTCCACTTGATTGCCTTGCGTATTGTGTCACCGTCCTGTTTTGTTTCATTTAGTAGACATTTTCCCCATTGATTTTTATCCTCAATGCAGAGGGAATGGAGTTATCAAAACTTTTTGTGGTACAAAATTTTTTAATATATACTTCTTTATATATATATATATATATATATATATATATATATATATATATATATATATATAGCATATTTATTTATATATTTATATATTTATATGTATATATACGGATATTCTTATGAAATTATATAGTTTATATATATATGTGTATATATATAGCATATTTATATATATGTATATATATATATATATATATATATAAGGATATCCTTCTGAAATTATTTAGTTTATATATATATTATATACATATATATATATATATATATATATATATATATTATATATATATATATATATATATATATACAGAGAGAGAGAGAGAGAGAGAGAGAGAGAGAGAGAGAGAGAGAGAGAGAGAGAGAGAGAGAGAGAGAGAGAGAACTACCGCCAAGGTTTTCGTACGTAAACACTCATTGCTCTAACGTAAACACAATTTCTTGTTCCGTTACGTGTGTTTACGATGGCTGTCCCCCTGCATCTGTGTACGTGTTCGAGTGTGAATGCATCGG
>NC_090738.1:27814558-27816612 GCF_036898095.1 Palaemon carinicauda | reverse complement strand
TCAAATGTACACAAATATTAAAACACACATTTCTAGACAAATGAAACTGCTATATTCATCCTATAACCTAAAACGTGGATAAAACCTTCGTGCAGTAAACTTTCCAATTCATATACAAAAGCAAAGGATCATTATCAGGACGTTGAACCCCCTTACATACAATGCACCATCCTTCCATATCTTGCTTTCACTATATTTCTATTTTTAACTCTTTATCATTACTGTATGGTAAATATTCAACAAGATTACATATCCTATTTCTGTTGATTTTCCGTATATATGTATATATACCTACATGTGTGTATGTATGAATATATATCACTAAAACTCGTGATTTTAATCAATGTAAATATCAACTACAATGGCATTCGATATCGAATTCTACCTGTGAGTATATATCCACTAGAAATCATTTATGATAACAGCTTCTCGGTGGGCCGAGATTCGAACCCCTGTCTCTCAGCCGAAACAATGTCTGCGATGACTCTACCACTGAGCTATCAAGATAGATAGAATTCGATAATAAATGCCATTGTAGTTGATATTTGCATGTATGTATGTATCTATACACACACAAACACCAACCATATATATATATATATATATATATATATATATATATATATATATATATATATATATATATGTCTGGTGTTTACATATAAATAAATAAATATAT
Organism: Palaemon carinicauda; assembly: GCF_036898095.1. NCBI lineage: Eukaryota > Metazoa > Arthropoda > Malacostraca > Decapoda > Palaemonidae > Palaemon > Palaemon carinicauda. The sequence goes on along the minus strand of NC_090738.1, from coordinate 27,815,933 downwards.
ATATATATATATATATATATATATATATATACACACAATATATATATACATACATACATACATATATATATATATATATATATATATATATATATATATATATATATATATATATATATACATATATATTAAGCATTAATAATTAAGCCATAAACTCTTAAAACATTAATTAATACAATTACGTAATATGTATGTATCTACATGTAGTCCAGGAGGCGGTACTCTGTGCTTTCAAAAATAATCTCATTTACCCTCTAATTAAAATAGGGCACCTAGAAGGAGTAAGCAGAATATATCAGGGGAAGCGGGAATAGCTTCAAACAAGAATTGAATGTCAATAGAATTCTTATCCCTCATATATTCTAAAAATCACCAAAAGAATCAAAATAGTTATATTTTGCTGAAATAAAGATTATTATTATTATTATTATTATTATTATTATTATTATTATTGCTATTATTATATTATAATGCATATCTAACAGGGCAAAGTAATAAATCATTCCCTCAACAACAATGACAACAAAATATCGTTATCACAGAAAAGAGAGAGAGAGAGAGAGAGAGAGAGAGAGAGGAGAGAGAGAGAGAGAGAGAGAGAGAGAGAGAGAGAGAGAGAGTGAGTTTCCATCTTTGATATAGGTGATCATTATTCTTTAAACCACTTCGTCAAAATAATGAAATTCATATGAACTTGCTAAAGAATTTACTTCAGGGCAAAAAATCAAAACGTCTGCTTTTGTGCCTGTACGGGTTTTAATTACACCTAAGCTAATGAGCTATATACCAAATGAAACTAAATTACACCTAAGTCATTGGGACTTTAAAAGGATGCAGTACTTGAACGGCGTTATCTATATTCCAAGACAATTTCTAAGAAATCCGTGGATGAATCTGAATTTCCTATATATAATAAAATGTATGTATATATATATATATATATATATATATATATATATATATATATATATATATATATACTGTATATATATATATATATATATATATATATATATATATATATACACAGTATATATATATACAGTATATATATATATATATATATATATATATATATATATATATATATATATATATATATATATACATACACATATATCGTAAATATATATATCCTGTGACACTCAGGGGGAGAAAGAGAAGTCATACCCTTATGAGAGGGGTGACCCCGTGATGTACACTTGAAAACCACTCTCACTCAAATTGCCGAACCAATGGGTTGTAGTTAGGAAAGGGTGAGGAGTGGGAAGGGTGGTGTGTGTGTGTATGTGTGTGTATGTGTGTGTGTATCTATCTAAATATTTAGGCGTAATTTTTGACGGCTCGGGTACCCTAGAAATTGCCCAAATATCTC
>NC_090738.1:27799558-27809558 GCF_036898095.1 Palaemon carinicauda | reverse complement strand
TCTGTTCTGCATGCAAACGGGTTGCATGTTTAATCAAAATGAATTTTTGCATGGTGGAAAATTTGTGTCGGATATATTTTTATATATAAAAAAAAAATCTAACTTATCTATCTAAAACAAGAATTTCTAGGTTATGAGTGAAATAGAAACATCATGTTTAGTGTTTGATGATAAAAAAGATGACTTTATAACTGTAAACAGTAATGCAAATCCTCCGGTACCTTTTGTTTTGTTCTCTCTCTTTCGGACTACACGAACGAATGTCTGTAAATCAGACTGTGTTAAATTTTGTGTGCGCAGACAAATGCTGGCACGCGCGTGAGGACATTACGTTTATTATCATGTTTAGCTAATGCCAAATCTTCATCACTAAATAACTTAGGTATAATACCCAATGATGTTATGATAACGTGTTTTACTATGTTACATCTCTGTTGTCTGGAAGTCCTGTATTTCCTTCACACCGCCTGCTCTGTGACTAGATTTTCCCCCCCCCCAGTGTTCTTTCATTATTCAAGCAATTTGTGTTCCAAAATAATTATCATTGTCATCGCCATTTTTTTTTTCTCCCTCTCGTTTTGTTTGCTGATATGTATGTTATCATCATTATTAAGCGCTAATTCTATTTTGAATATATTACCCAGACCTTAGAACTCTATGGTCAACCTGCTAATTGATGTTTGTAATATATCACTGATATTATTGCATATCTCATTTCTGTTTTTTACCGATGTCCAAAGTGTAAGATCACTGTATCCTTATTGTAACGCTGTATATGACTTTTGCTGAAATAAAGATTATTATTATTATTATTATTATTATTATTATTATTATTATTATTATTATTAATAATGCTAATCAGAAACCTTGGCATCAAATAGACATATTGTGGTACCCTATTAGAAACATCCCAGCATGGCGTTCAGCTAGCCTGGGGCTCGTGACCCGGTCAAGTTCTATAATTTCCTGTAGTGTCTGCACCCTTACTATCTTTGTGAACAAGAGAGGCGGGGTTTGGGAGAGCCTATAGGTCTACCTATTGAGTCATCATCAGCCATTGCCTGGCCCTCCCAGGTCTCAGCTTGGGTTAAGGGGCTTAGGCGCTGATTATGTACATATGGTCAGTCTCTCGGGCACTGTCACCGTCCCTTGCTCTGCCATTCATGAGAGACCTTTAAACTTAAAACCAAAACACATTCTCCCTACCATTATTCCCGACAGTTCGAATTCATCGCAATTTTTTCGTTATATTATTCTAACTTTGAATCCTAATGGAGTAAGCGATATTCGCAATGCATGTTAATCTCTCAGCGCTGCAGAGCGATACTCCTCCCGTTGCATAAAGCCATTGCAAGGCGTCGCGTCTGCTGCATATAACTGACGTTTCCATTAAGGGATCGCTGAAATAACGTCATTTTCTCTCTTACTCGCCACCCATACCCCTCCCCCAATACCGTAACAACACTTTTGTCCACTATTTATAAACTAGTGTAAGCGACCCGTCAACAATGCTGGCTGAATATTTAGATAGATATGCACATGCACACCAACCCCCATATCACCAAGTTATGACTAATCGATCTCGCCATATCGAAGAGAAGGTGAGAGCTGAGCGTGATATATATATATATATATATATATATATATATATATATATATATATATATTATATATATATACATATTAATATATATATATATATATTATATATATGTATATATATATATACACATATATATATGTAAATATATATATGTAAATATATATATATATATATCACATATATAAATAAATATGTAAATAAATAAACAAATATATATCTATATCTATCTATATACATATATATATATATATATATATATATATATATATATATATATATATATATATATATATATATACATACATACACACATATATATCCAAACATTTGCTCTTTATTACAGAGGGGAGATAAAATTAATCCCATGAGAACCATTCCCTGCTTGTTCCATCCCACAACTTATTTGTCTTCTTACTTTTTTCAGCTGTTTTACGTTTACTCATTAAATTTTGGTTTCTCAGTCTCCAATTTCTCTTCTAACTTTTTCAATTGTTTTAATTAATTCTTGATTTCTCGGTCTTCCATTTGGCATAATTACAACTCATACCAGACTCCTAAGGACTAGTGTAAGTCTCTAAGTAATTCTATACGGGTTGAGGTTATTTGTTTATTTATCTGTTTATAGTTTTTAAATCGACGGAAGACTGTTGACAGGTTCAATATGGCACAGACAATGGTTTTTTTTATGAGATCGAGGATATCAAAAATAGAAGAGAGAGAAATTGCTTATCGCTATTGCTTGGGAATGAAAGATTCATAACAACAAATATTGTTATATTATCAAATAATATCAATAAAATTTAATTCAAATATTGCTTGATAGACTTTATTTGGTAGGTTGTAAAGACCTGTTTGTATGTACTTAACGGATGAAAAAATATAACAATAACAATAATAATAATAATAATAATAACAATAACTGCAGCAGCAACATCAATAATAATAATAATCATCATACATATACCAAACGCACTTCCCCCAATTTTGGGGGGTAGCCGACATCAACAAGAAACAAAACAAAAAAAGGGGACCTCTACTATCTACTTTCCCCCAGCCTAACCAGGGACTCAGCCGAGTTCAGCTGGTACTGCTAGGGTGCCACAGCCAAACCTCCCACATTTCCACCACAGATGAAGCTTCATACTGCTGAGTTCCCTACTGCTGCTACCTCCGCGGTCATCTAAGCCTTCTAAGGCACCGGAGGAAGCAGCAGGGCCTACCAGAACTGCGTCACAATCGCTCGCCATTCATTCCTATTTCTAGCACGCTCTCTTGCCTCTCTCACATCTATCCTCCTATCACCCAGAGCTTTCTTCACACCATCCATGCACCCAAACCTTGGCCTTCCTCTTGTACTTCTCCCATCAACTCTTGCATTCATCACCTTCTTTAGCAGACAGCCATTTTCCATTCTCTCAACATGGCCAAACCACCTCAACACATTCATATACACTCTAGCCGCTAACTCATTTCTTACACCGGTTCTCACCCTCACCACTTCGTTCCTAACCCTATCTACTCGAGATACACCAGCCATACTCCTCAGACACTTCATCTCAAACATTCAATTTCTGTCTCTCCGTCACTTTCATTCCACACAACTCCGATCCATACATCACAGTTGGTACAATCACTTTATCATATAGAACTCTCTTTACATTCATGCCCAACCCTCTATTTTTTACTACTCCCTTAACTGCCCCCAACACTTTGCAACCTTCATTGACTCTCTGACGTACATCTGCTTCCACTCCACCATTTGCTGCAACAACAGACCCCAAGTACTTAAACTGATCCACCTCCTCAAGTAACTCTCCATTCAACATGACATTCAACCTTGCACCACCTTCCCTTCTCGTACATCTCATAACCTTACTCTTACCCACATTAACTCTCAACTTCCTTCTCTCACACACCCTTCCAAATTCTGTCACTAGTCGGTCAAGCTTCTCTTCTGTGTCTGCTACCAGTACAGTATCATCCGCAAACAACAACTGATTTACCTCCCATTCATGATCATTCTCGTCTACCAGTTTTAATCCTCGTCCAAGCACTCGAGCATTCACCTCTCTCACCACTCCATCAACATACAAGTTAAACAACCACGGCGACATCACACATCCCTGTCTCAGCCCCACTCTCACTGGAAACCAATCACTCACTTCATTTCCTATTCTAACACATGCTTTACTACCTTTGTAGAAACTTTTCACTGCTTGCAACAACCTTCCACCAACTCCATATAACCTCATCACATTCCACATTGCTTCCCTATCAACTCTATCATATGCTTTCTCCAGATCCATAAACGCAACATACACCTCCTTACCTTTTGCTAAATATTTCTCGCATATCTGCCTAACTGTAAAAATCTGATTCATACAACCCCTACCTCTTCTAAAACCACCCTGTACTTCCAAGATTGCATTCTCTATTTTATCCTTAATTCTATTAATCAGTACTCTACCATACACTTTTCCAACTACACTCAACAAACTAATACCTCTTGAATTACAACACTCATGCACATCTCCCTTACCCTTATATAGTGGTACAATACATGCACAGACCCACTCTACTGGTACCATTGACAACACAAAACACACATTAAACAATCTTACCAACCATTCAAGTACAGTCACACCCCCTTCCTTCAACATCTCAGCTTTCACACCATCCATAGCAGATGCTTTTCCTACTCTCGTTTCATCTAGTGCTCTCCTCACTTCCTCTATTGTAATCTCTCTCTCATTCTCATCTCCCATCACTGGCACCTCAACACCTGGAACAGCAATTATATCTGCCTCCCTATCATCCTCAACATTCAGCAAACTTTCAAAATATTCCGCCCACCTTTTCCTTGCCTCCTCTCCTTTTAACAACCTTCCATTTTCATCTTTCACTGTCTCTTCAATTCTTGCGCCGGCCTTTCTTACTCTCTTCACTTCTTTCCAAAACTTCTTCTTATTCTCTTCATATGACTGACCCAGTCCCTGACCCCACCTCAGGTCAGCTGCCCTCTTTGCCTCACGTACCTTGCGCTTCACTTCCACCTTTTTCTCTCTATATTTTTCATACTTCTCTATACTATTACTCTGCAGCCATTCTTCAAAAGCCCTCTTTTTCTCTTCCACTTTTACCTTCACTCCTTCATTCCACCATTCACTGCCTCACGCTGCCTCCAACAACCTTCTTGCCACATACATCACTTGCAATCCCAACAAAATTTTCTTTTGCTAACTTCCACTCCTCCTCTAAATTACCAGTTTCTCTTACTCTCACCTCGTTATATGCCATTTTCAACCTTTCCTGATATTTACTTTTTACCCGCGGTTTTATTAGCTCTTCAACCCTCACTAGCTCCCTTTTACATCCACCTACTCTATTCCACCACTCTTTTGCTACAACTAATTTTCCTTCCACCAAAAAATGATCAGACATACCGTTAGCCATACCTCTAAACACGTGCACGTCTTTCAATCTTCCAAACATTCTTTTAGTTATCAACACATAATCCATTAATGCCCTTTCTACTACTCTTCCATTTGCCACTCTTACCCATGTATACTTATTTTTATCTTTCTTTTTAAAAAAGCTAGCACTTATTACCATCTCTTGTTCAACACACATATCTACCAGTCTCTTACTACTCTCATTTTCACCTGGTACGCCATACTTCCCAATGACACCTTCTACCTCTCCAGCGCCCACTCTAGCATTTAAGTCACCCATAACAACTACATAATTCCTTCTACCCAGTCCTTCTACACACCTAGTTAATTCATTCCAGAACTCATTCCGCTCTTCTTCACTTTTCTCACTACCTGGCCCATACGCACTGACAAACGCCCAACATTCCCTACCCAACCTAACTTTTACCCACATTAACCTAAATGATATCTCCTTCCATTCCACTACTTTACCTGTCATCCATTCACTCAGCAATAAAGCCACACCCTCTCTCGCTCTTCCCCTTTCAATCCCAGACACTCTACCAGACATAACACCAAACATCACTTCACCCTTTCCTTTCATCTTTGTCTCACACAAGGCCAATACATCCATCCTTCTACTTCTAAACATACTTCCAATCTCACATCTTTTACTCTCTATCGTACTACATCCACGCACATTCAAACACCCCAAAACTAGAGTGCGGGGAGCAGTCACTCTCCCCCCAGCTCCATCTCTTTGTTGGTGTCTCATAGGATTTTTTTACAGGAGAGGGGGTTCCCAGCCCCCTCGTCCCGTCCCTTTTAGTCGCCTCTTACGACACGCAGGGATAACGTTGGCGCTATTCTAATTGTTTTATGCCCCCGCGGCCACAGGGGGCATAATAATAATAATAATAATAACATCAGCAGCCACAACATCAATAATAATAATAATAATTATAATAATAATAACAGCAGCAGCCGCAACATCAATAATAACAATAATAATAATAATAACAACAATAATAATAATAATAACAACAATAATAATAATAATAATAATAATAATAATAATAATAATAATAATGTCTTACCGTTCCAAAATAACTATAAGACTAAGAATGACCAATTATAGAAATACAAGGACACTCGGTAATATTCTTGCTCTCATTACAACTGATATTCCCAGCTGTATAATAATCTGCACAAAATTGAAATAACTCAAAATGGTAACGAAGGCAAATTACCATTAAAAAGAAATAACATCAATGTCCCGTCTAGTTACTTAATCTGAGGTTATGGCCTCACGTGCAATTTAACGATGGAAAAGAACAATTTACGAGGAATTACATCTGACTTCACACCTTTCAAAGTGGTAATCCCTTTTACTGCAATTGCATCAACAGTTACTTCCTCTTTCTGACGTCATAAGATTCAAATTTTGCGTGTGACGAACTTTTCAACACATTACTTGTAATGATGGGAACGCTGTTGCAGGTGTTCGTACAAATAATGTGTGCAGTTCTCTTAAATTTCTAGGAACATTTTATTAAAAAGGCTTTCGGAACTGTGGAGGCATATTGAAGTTCTTCAGAATTATATTTGAGTGCAGAGGGATTATACTTATTTAATCTCCAATGTAATATAGGTACACCTCAGGCCCTTCTCCCTATTATTATTATCATTATTATTATTATTACTTGCTAAGCTACAACCCTACTTGGAAAAGCAGTATACTATAAGCCGAGGGGCTCCAACAGGGAAAATAGCTAAGTGAGGAAAGGAAACAAAGAAAAATAAAATATTTTAAGAAGAGCAACGAAATTAAAATAAATATCTCCTATATAAACTCTAAAAACTTTAACAAAATAAGAGGAAGAGAAATAAGATAGAATAGTGTGCCCGAGTGTACCCTCAAGCAAGAGAACTCGAACCCAAGACAGTGGAAGACCATGGTACAGAGGCTATGGCATTATCCAAGATAAGAGAACAATGGTTTTATTTTGGAGTGTCCTCCTAGAAGAGCTGCTTACCGTAGCTAAAGTCTCTATTCTACCCTTACAAAGAAAAAAGTGGCCACTGACCAATTACAGTGCAATAAGAAGAATTGTTTGGTAATCTGCATTGTCATGTGTTTGAGGAGAGAAGAGGATGTGTAAGGAATAGGCCAGATTATTCGGTGTATGTGTTAGGGAAAGGGAAAATGAACCGTAACCAGAGAGAAGGATCCAATGCACTACTGTCTGGCCAGTCAAAAGACCCCATAACTCTCTATCGGTAGTATCTTAACGGGTGGCTGGTGCCCTGGACAACCTACTACCTACTCGAAACAGTGTTAAGGTTGTTGTGGCTTGATTGCTAACGTCTCTGCCTGGTGTTTGCCAGACGGGGGTTCAAGTCACACTCATACTCGTTGGTCCCTTACGTGTCAGCAACCTTACCATCCTTGTGAGCTAAGGATGAGGGGGGGGGACCTATAAGTCTAACTGCTAAGTCATCAGCAGCCGCTGCCTGGCTCTCCCTGGTCCTAGCTTGGGTGGAGAGGAGGCTTGGACGCTGATCATATGATATATGGTCAGTGTCTAGGGCACTGTCTAAGGATGGGGGGAGGAAACATATAAGTCTACCTGCTAGGTCATCAGCAGCCACTGCCTGGCTCTCCCTGGTCCTAGCTTGGGTGGAGAGGAAGCTTGGACGCTGATCATATGATATATATGGTCAGTGTCTAGGGCACTGTCCTGCTTGCTAGGGCAATGTCACTATCCCTTGCCTCTGCAATTCATGAGAAGCCTTTAACCCTTTTAGTGTTCACAGCAACACCGTCCATATGAGGTAGGGAAGGATGGTTTAGGGGAGCCTTATTATGTCTACGTGCAAAGATGACGCCTATGATAGAAGGCAACCAACCACTTGATGTATGGGAAAGAAGAATATAGGTGTACCTGCAGTCATCATCAGCCATAGTCTACCCCGACATGGTCCTACCTAGGATGGAGAGGGGGCGATTGGTTGCTTTCTTAGGATATTGAATGTTCTGTCCCTACTATGAGATTCAGGGCCTCTGTAACACGGTTTTTTCGCAATAACTTTTTTTCTATGAATTTCATAAATTTAACGCTTATTCAGAATGCACATTATATCTACACATAAATTTTGACTATATTCTGCATTACGTAGGTTGAATAAATTTGGTACTTTATTAAGTAAAAGTGACGATTTTTGAAGACGGGCCAACTTACTCAGAGAAAAGGTTTCGAACGCACTCGTTACGTAACTTATGACGGCATTTCTTCTCTCTTTCTCGATCGATGATTGGTTATACGTAACGAAGGCTATACCTCTGCCAACAATAACACAAAAGTTTAAATAAAAGCAAAGCAGTACACCTTTATGAACTCTGAAACCTCTCCACTGAGAATTGTCATAATGAACAAACGAACAAAATATGTTAATAAATACAAAAACACTTCGATTATTAGTCTAACTCCCAGAATAAGTTTCCTAAGAAATTACAGTCTACTTTATAGGTCACAATCAGATTGACAAGGTGTATGGATTAGTTGGTAATTTTCAAAAACGTAGTAGACCAGCTTGATTTGATAACTGCTATATCCAATGTCCAGTAATTTTTATTTATTGTCTAGCTACCTACGCATTTACTGTAAAAAAGAAAAAAATAAATAAATAACTGGTACCATATTTTGGCTTTAAACCTTCACCAGTAATTATCGTCAGAATGATGACTTCACGAGGCTCCACCCACTTTGGCCTCGTTGTAATTCAGGATAACACTGAAGGCTATCATGGGCATTGTTGGATCAGAAAATTTAAATTCTGGCTATAAAAACTAATTTTTCGAGTAGTTGTAAGAAGTGGTAAATGATCCTCAAGGATCCCAGCAGTTGGCCTAAACATTTAATTCATGTATAGTACTGTTACGGCACTACTGCTACAGTACAGTAGTATTACTACGCTAGCACAAATACCCCACCCACATTTATGTATCGTTCCGCCATTCATAAAGTCTTTGTCATATTCTTTCACTGTGCAATAAGCCATGGCCTCCTCAGAAATTAAGTTTAACTTTAGATGATAGGTTATTTCATTAAGCTGACAAATTATGGCAACTGGGTATGTTATTGCCGATGTTGAAGCTAAAGATAAAGTATGGTATCATTCCTTCATTGCATTATCATCTTTACTACTATTTGTTTTGCTACATGTAGTAATTATCTTAAAGGATAAATGAATTATGTTCACTTTACTTCTATAAATTCCCATTAGATGTACAAATAAAACTCCTAAAACTATTCAGGATTTATTAATAAAATGCAGTCATGCCCAAAACATAGCTAACACGGTTGGTCTGATGGAGATTTTAGAACAAAAATCTTATTTTAACAAAAATAGTCATATAAAGACTGTTTACATACAATCCCTCTCTCTCTCTTTTGGTGGCATAGTGAATAGTTAATAGAAATGTTCAAAAGCCTGAATGACATTACAAGTATTATAATCCTGTTACGCTAAATACAAATCAGACTATAAACATTGGATTTAAACTAGAAACTGAATAATCACCTATTCAGGCTATAGTAAATATGGCCACGGGCTTTCTCTTGATTGTATAAAGTTGCAAGTCGTAAGACTAATGCAGTTTTGCAACCACGGGGGCAATTCCAAATCCTGTTAGCCATTCTTGACTGTTATGGGTTTCAGAGCCGATGGAAGAAGTTGAATGGGTGTCTTTTGGATGGGCGGGGCAAAATTTTTTTCAAAAGGTGTTTACATTGCTTACGTAGTGAATGTTTTCGACTCTTGGCTCGTTATCACTGGCCATGGCGTCGGCTAGATCATTTTTACTCTATAAAAATTAAAACTATTGTGTTTAGGTTATTGATAATGCTGACAAAATTTGTGTGTGGTTGTAAAATATACATATGTCAACTTTCAGCTACATCCG
>NC_090738.1:27782058-27797058 GCF_036898095.1 Palaemon carinicauda | reverse complement strand
GGATAATTAAAATAATTTCTTCTCATCACCAACTCCCTGACGCATACAACACCCCCTCGCTGGCTAACGGCTGTTGCTTTTCGGAGGCCGACGGCGGCGGCGATACTAAACCATCCAGCGAGCAGGCAATGGCGTGGTTGTTATAGTCAAGAGACGCCGATATAATTTCCCGTAATCTCCAGGAGGCATAAACTGCCGCAGTTTGTCACCATTGTTGATGCTAACAACCGCAAATGATCTGCGAAAGTTCTCTAGCGAGCAGAGAGAGAGAGAGAGAGAGAGAGAGAGAGAGAGAGAGAGAGAGAGAGAGAGAGACATCATATTATATAGATGGAGAAAACTAAGACTGGTGGTGAGACTAAATGGTTGAGGCAAGGAGGGAGAGCAAGGAGTGAGCAGGAAAACCTAGAGGGGGAGGGAGTAATAACATAGGGGGTATGGGGACAGGTGGAGTAAGGGGAGGAGTGGGGAAGAGTTAAGGAGTATGGATAATACTATTGTGTTTGCATTTAGGAATCTTTTTAGTTTCTGAAGTTCTCTTACAGACATACCTTGTCTAGCAAGTGCGTACCTTAACCTGAAGCTATTTAGCCTAAAAGTAAAAAAAACACTGAAAAATAAGTGAAGTAAATTACTAGGTTACAAAGGCTACAGGTTTTATCTAAAGAAGGATTAAACACGTTGGTGTTACTGTAGTTATTTCCAAATTTTTTGCAAGAGATAAAAACCGGCTCATGAATGGCAGGGACAAGGGACAGTGACATTGCCCTATCGAGTAGAACAATGCCCTAGAGATTGACCACACAATCAGCGCCCAAGCCCCCTCTTCACCCAAGCTAGGACTAAGGAGAGCCAGGCAATGGCTGCTGATGACTCGGCAGATTGACCTATAGGCTGATGACTTAACAGATAAATCTATAAGCTCCCCCAAAACACCCCATCCTTAGCTCACAAGGATGGTGAGGTTGTACCCAAAGAAACTAACAAGTTTGAGCGGGACTCGAACCCCAGTTTGGCATTCACCAGTCTGGGACGTTACCAAATCGGCCACCACAACCCTGAATGCTAACAAGGACTTCAGAATGAAAATAAGATTTTAAAGAAAATTGAATGCATTAAGAACATTCTAAATTTAATTTAAATTCTATTGTTTGCTATATGGAGGTGATATGACCCCCCCCCCCCCCCAGCCCTTACTTCCAAAAATTTTACATTTATGATTATTATCCCTTTTGGGTTGTGGTGGCAAATTGCCTGGTGACCATCCGGACTGGGGTTGGAGTCCAGCTCAAGTTCAATAGTTTCTTATAGTGTCAGCAATCTCACCATCCTTGTCAGTTAAAAAATGGGGGGTTTGGGAGAGTCTATACGTCTCCCTGCTGAGTCATCAGCAGCTGTTACCTGGCCCTCCCCGGACCTAGCTTGGATGGAGAGGGAGCTTGGGCGCTGATCTTATGGAATATGGTCAGTCTTTAGGCCATTGTCACTGTTCCTTGCCTATGCCATTCGTGAGCGACCTTTAAACTTTTCTTTTGTCTAACTATCTGAAGATCGGTGTTGAAGAAATAGATTCTCTTTAAATATTCCCTAAAGAGTGAACGCATATAGTAAATTATTATTAACTAGAAATATTAACTACATCAGGTAAGAAGGATTCTTATTATAACGAAACAAATAAGTTGAATGTTTTCCATTGCACTGGTTAGCAATAATCATCTATTTCTACATATTTATCGCTGTATTACTTTTTCATTTAAGATATGAAATAATGAAATTATATTAACCATAAAAAGCTCTCTCGGGAGAAACGCTGTATTTTTACGACAAGCATATTACCTATTTATCTAGTCATCTACACACACACACACACACACACACACACACACACACACACACACACACACACACACACACACACACACACACACATATATATATATATATATATATATATATATATATATATATATATATATATGAAAGGGTTAGAGTTTGATGAAAGTATGAGATAGAAATTTATTTCAATTTGAGCACGATATTGTGTTGATGTTCATCCACACACACACACACACACGCATATATATATATATATATATATATATACATATATGTATATATATATATATATATATATATATATAATCTCCCACCAGAATTTTACTCAAAAATATGAATCAAAATCAAGTTCTCCTTTTCCAATTTAATTCCTTCGACCGTTAATAATGTAACTCATCCTTGTCTTAAAGGGGATGTAAATCTTTCAGCTATAAATAAGGGCGTATCTGCTCTTTTTTTTTAAGCAGTCCTTTCAAGGCCTGGGCTCGAATCCCTTAAGTGCCAGATGTTATTCCCTTAGAGCAGTGAATCTCAAATGAGAGGCACTTGGCTCCCAGGGGAGGAATTTCAAACTTAAAGGGAAGAATTCTAGGCAGGGGAGGAATTAGGGGGAGGATTTTTCGTAAGGGGAGGAACCCTAAACTTTGTACACTGTTTATATATTAAATGAAGTACCAATGTATGCAGCAGTAAGAGCGATCGCCAAATAACAATTCATGGGGTTGTAGTGGCCGATGAGGTAACGTCCCTGATTGGTGAACGCCAGACTAGATTTCAAGTCTCGCTCAAAAGAGTATGTTTCTTTGGTAGCTGTAACTTCACCATCCTTATGAGCTAAGGATGGGGGGTTTAGGGGAGCCTATAGGTCTATCTGCGGAGTCATCAGCAGCCCTTGCCTGGCCGTCCTTGGTCCTAACTTGGGTGGAGAGGGGACTTGGGCGCTGATCATATGTATATATGTTTAGTCTCCATGGCATTGACCTAGTCTATAGGGCAATGTCACTGTTCCTTGCCTCTGCCATTCATGAGGGGCCTTTAAACCTTTCAACAAGCCTTAAAACCTTCAAAATAATACTGCTTAAGTAAACAGTCACGTTTCATCGTCTTTTGAAAAAGGGTTTCTTTATTTCATCACAATCACTCGAAAAATTAGGCAAATACATAATCTAAATCATTACCACCATAACAGTAAATTATGGGAAAAAATTATTACATGACAATTAAAATCGAGGGAGGTATAGACGGTACTGGCAGAGAGAGAGAGAGAGAGAGAGAGAGAGAGAGAGAGATATAGAGAGGGGGGGGGGGGGCGGAGAGATATTGACCTTGGATACAGGGAACCTTAGAGCAAGACGACCTATAGTGGAGGTTTACGGATATCAAAGAGATAATTCTGGTGATTATCTTAATGAGCAATTTAATATCAAACTCGATTATAGTCCACAGCGGAATCTACTCTCCATAGCAAACCGGAGCACGTTCATCTGGCCTTTATTTCTACGGCATAATCACTATTCTGCTTTGTATGATATGCACATGAACAACAGCAAATAACAAATAAAATTAATATAGTTTTACACTATCAATAAATAAATGAAATAAAAAAAAAATAGGGAAGATAAGTAAATGTACTCAAATATACTCTTGAAATTTGTCCTGAAACCAAGAACTCATTTAAAGATGTTTCCTAACACCAATTTAAAGGGGCTGATGAAAGGGAGGGGGAGGGGGAGGCGGAGTGGTCTAAAATCAGGTGATTATGGGTAAGTTTTATTCCTGCTTCCAGGTACAGTTGGACACAGAACTCCTGGTACACTACGCTCTAGGATGAGACCCAGCCACATCCTTACTGTGCGTCGAGTTCCTGTGTTTAGCTCCGCCCACCAACTCTGCCATCCCTCTCTAAACTATCTGTTTGGTTACTCACCGCGGAGTAAGGGAGTGACACGGTGCATTTCTTCGGAGCGAGGTGTGGCTGGGACTTCCGTGTCCCACTGTACTTAATTTCGATCACTCCTGTTATCTCATGGTGCTAATTCTAGGGTATAAAGTCTTAAAACCTATAAAGACCTTCATAAGGTAACTGATTAGTTTTCATATTTTACTATCGACTAATATCTATAGTCAATTCTTTTTAGTGAGGCAGATTTGCACCGACTCGCAGGGGTGCCCTCCTAGCTCGGAAAAGTTTCCTGATCGCTGATTGGTTGAGCAAGCTAATTCTAACCAAACAGATAGCAGGAAACTTTTCAAAGCTATGAAGGCACCGCTACGAGTCAGTGCAAATGCGACTCATTGAAAAAAAAAAATCAGTTAAGTAAGATTACTCAACTTTGTTGTCGTGGGAACCTAAGAAATCAAAGTGTCGAGAACTACTGATTCCTACTAAAAACTCTTGAGATTTATAAACAACGACTCTTTGTTGTTTTCAGGAATCATATTTCAAAATTGGTTTCCATAACCCATTTAGCTAATTTTCATGTGACTAGGTACTGATTCAATTCCAGATCTTTACTTTTAGTAATCTATTGATCATCTTCGTATTTATTGCAACCCATAATTCCTTTGTACGTAAATGAAAATGCCATGACACCGAAAAATTAGTCTAAATTTTGTTCATGAACGACAAATCTTTGCTTAGTCCTATCAATTGAATGGCATGTCACTGGAAAATCATTATTTATTATTTTTCATTATTCCTCGAAGATTAACAATCACAAACACTCAAGATTTGAACATACAACTAGCGTATATCAATCAAGGTAATCAAAAAAAAAAAAAAAAAAAAAAAAAAAAAGTCGAAACGGATGTGATATATTTAGCAGAAATTTCAAGGCTAGCGCTATAGGTAAAGTCTGTCCTATGTACGGGAGGCTAAAACAAACCTGTCTGTCACTTTATAGCCCTTCCAACAGCGTATTACGCGACCCCCTCAACACAGCTTGTATAATTACGCAATTAACTGTTTGTCACATGTTATAATGAGTACCTATAAATCACTGCAAAGTGTTCTCCCTTTCTCTCACCCAACCCCCTAATATCTCTGTTTTGGTCAGTAGATTAATTTATCTTCAAAAACATTTCGCCCATTTATCAATTTCACTTATATCCTACATAACAATTATATTTGCCATCCATTATGAAATCATTTCCGAGAGAGAGAGAGAGAGAGAGAGAGAGAGAGAGAGAGAGAGAGAGAGAGAGAGAGAGAGCTTTTTTTAAAAAGTATCTTGGGTGTGGCGCCGACTCTGTAAACAAACGGTAACACCATCTAAACTGATCCCTTTTTTGGGCGTTCCACCAGAGCCGATCATTACATGCTTCGTTATCCCACTAAAACTCCGATTACCGATGACAATCCAGTGGCAGCAGAAGCCCCGAAGGAACAATAACGCTGATAAGATACTGAGACATTACTGGAAGACGTGCCTCATGGACGCGACCGCAACAGAATGTGACTTCGCGCCAATTGTTCGCGGGTTTCCCATCATATTTTCCGGCCTTCGTCTTCTTCTTTGAACCCGCAGATCCTTGGAGATTTCTGGCTTCTACATATTTCTTCGACGTTTTTTATAATTCTAATAACACAATCATGGTTATAAATGGTTTTCCTTCTGGAACATTGTCATTTTCAGTAATGTTAGAAGGGGTTTCCCGTCGTATTTTCCCGCCTTCGTCTTCTCTCTTTGAACCCGCTGAACCTTTAAGATTCTTCGCGTCTACACATTTCTTCGACGTTGGTTATAATTCTAATAACAACATCGTGGTTATAAGTGGTTTTTCTTCTGGAACATTGCTATTGGCAGTAATATTAGGAGGGGTTATTATGATTGAACAATCGACTGAGCACACCTATACAAGGAAATAATACAAGGCTATAAAAAGTCGTTCATCCACAGCACCCCTTCTTTAGCGTATAACCGTACAGTACGATATCAAAGTAATCCTCATCAAATACAAGACTTATCACTGAAGTGCTACAGTACATGACGTTCTTGGCCATTTCCCTGTACTACTTGATGGCAATGATATCATTTATACAGTAAAGATTTCCGCTGTATGTTACCTGACTGGAGAGACTACAATTACATGCCATTTGCTTACGTAAGATTCCGGTAACTTGGGACTTAATCATGGCCGCGGGATAATCATCTCCAGATTTTTATGGATAATAAAGGAAGGGAGGAATTCTTGTCACTACACAAAAAGTTTTCTATTTTTATGTATGAATGAGTAAAATTACCGTTAATTGATTGAGTTTCTTGATATAATGTTTTACAGTGCATTTGTTTGTGTCATAATTATCACTAGTGTTATTTACTTCATTACAACAGTGCATTTGCTTGTGTGATAATCATGTCGTGTTATTTACTACAAGATAAGAGTGAATTTGTTTGTGTAATAATTATCACTAGTGTTATTTAATTCAAGACAACGGCGCATTTGTTTGTGCATTAATTATTACTAAAGTTACTTACAGACAACAGTGCATTTGTTTGAGCATTAATTATTACTAGTGTTATTTAATTCAAGACAACAGTACATCTGTTTGTACATTAATTAATACTAATGTTATCTACTTCAAAATAATAGTGCATTTGTTTGTGTAATAATCATAACTAGTGTTATTTACTTGTAGACAACAGTGCATTTGTTTGAGCATCAATAGTTTATTACTAGTGTTACTTGATTGAAGACAATCTATTTGTTTGTGTAATAATTATCACTAATCTAAAAATACCATAAGATGTAAATCTTTTCAACCCTGTTATTCCTTATCAAAAACAATCTTTCCTTTTCGTATTTAATCCAAATTCTGCGGTAGGATATTAGGTAATCAGAAGTGGGCTCAATTTACTTTTCATTCCCCAGATGTTATTCACCGTTTCTGTGCACTGCTGAACTTTACAAAAAGTTATGAAAACTGAAGTGAAATTGAGTCACGAACATGAGCGTTATATTTAGGTCTCAGATCAAAATTTACCACAGAAAAAGGAAATAAGAATTATGGCAGCGATATTGTACGTTATTGTACGTTACGAGCTGAACTTAGGTGCATACACAACCGTTATCTGAAGCGAATATATATATATATATATATATATATATATATATATATATATATATATATATATATATATATATATGTGTGTGTGTGTGTGTATTAATACAGGCACTTCGCATTACAAGGAATTGATATCCTTTGATGATTTTAGCCAAAAAATCCTTTATGGACTTTTTTGGATTTAGTCGAAATCTAACTGAGGCCCTTTGCGTCAATAGGCGTAGGAATGAATGATTTGAAGTTTTCTGGCATCCTAACATCGAATATAAACACACACACACACACACACATATATATATATATATATACACACATATATATATATATATATATATATATATATATATATATATGTGTGTGTGTGTGTGTGTGTGTGTGTGTGTATGTGTGTGAGACTCATATTGTGCGGTGAAAGCAATACATATGT
The DNA here is from genome assembly GCF_036898095.1 of Palaemon carinicauda. Lineage (NCBI taxonomy): Eukaryota > Metazoa > Arthropoda > Malacostraca > Decapoda > Palaemonidae > Palaemon > Palaemon carinicauda. The sequence continues at coordinate 27,789,730 of NC_090738.1, read as the reverse complement.
TAAGTTTCTTGATGAAGATACCGATTAATAAAATTGTTTACAATTAAGAACGGAACTAGTTTCTTGACGATGGATATTTCATTTTTAAACGTCCCACTCATTGCCAGCAAGAGAGATATCTATTTTCACTATCTTGAAGACAACGATAGCGGAAAACAAAGTGTATACAGTACATGGGTGTCTTATCACGAATTTGAGAATCTCACAAAGTGGTTTTGCGATTAAAGGAAGAATCACCCATTTGTGTAAAGAATTTAACTACAAAATTAAATTGCCAATGATTAATGCTATCTACATAATCTGAACTTCAAGACTGAATCCTACCATGTGTTGAGAGAATTGTCGTATAAAATGATTCATGCAACATACAACCCAAGAAAATAACAGCGAGATTGATTTATTAAACTGAAATTACGAGATATCGAAATATCATCGACTCAAAATCGTTGTGCAACAAAACAATGTTGTCAACATGAATACTGTGAATGAACTTGACAATGCATTCTTTATATACCGAAAGATACTCAATTTTGTAATTAACTATAAAAAAAAACCACTCCAATTAAAAGGCTCACAGATAAAAAAAAAAATTGCCAGCAGGAAACTTACCTGACACGTCTACGGTCCACAATTACTGGGCACGACGAACTGGGTACGTACATTCTTGGCCATGAGTACGTCCAGTCCCAGGCCTTTCTGCAATGACAAAAGTAAATCATAATTGTTTGCCCTTTTCTGCCTTTTATAAGATATAATGTGCAAGATTTTTTCAAAGTGAAAAATAATAAGTTTGATATGTAACAATTGATTTTTTACAAAACCTTTGAACACTCACATTTAAAATCATAAATGAAAGTAATTATGCACATTAACACATAAATGATATATATATATATATATATATATATATATATATATATATATATATACTCATTTATAGCTAAGAGGTTTATATATGTACATTTATATACATGTATATCATTATTATTCCTATTATTATCATTATTATTAACATCATTATTATTATTATTATTATTATTATTATTATTATTATTATTATTATTATTATTATTACAAGCTAAGCTACAACCTTAGTTGGGAAAGCAGAATGCTATAAGCCCAAGGGCTCCAACACGGAAAATAACCCAATGAGGCAAGGAAACAAGGAAATAAATAAACTGAAAGAGAAGTAATGAACAATTAAGATAAAACTTTTTCAGAACAGTAACAACATTAAATTAGATCTTTCATAGATAAATTATAGAAAGTTTAAAAAAAGCAATTGAGAAAAATAAGATAAAATAGTGTGCCTAAGTGTACCATCAACTAAGAGAAGTCTATTCCAAGAGAGTAAAAGACCATGGTACAGAGGTTATGCCCCTGGAGTGTCCTCCTCCTAAAAGAGCTGCTCACCATAGCTAGAGTGAAAAAATGTTTGCTAATCTCAGTGCCAGGTGTATGAGGACAGGAGAATGTAGGAAACACTATTATTATTATTATTATTATTATTATTATTATTATTATTATTATTATTATTATTATTAACTAAACTACAACCCTAGTTGAAAAAGCAAGATGCTATAAGCCCCAGGGCTCCAACAGGGAAAATTAGCACAGTGAGGAAAAGAAATATAAATAAATAAACGATATGATAAATAACTAACAATAAAATAGACTAGGCCAGACTATTCAGTGTGTGTGTGTGTGTGTGTGTGTGTGTGTGTGCGCAAAAAAGAAAAACGAGCCGTAACCAGAAGAGATAGATCTAATGTAATATTGTCAGGCCAGTCAAAAGACCCAACAACTCTAGCGATAGTATCTCGGCTTACTACAAAGAAATATAAACATATAAATATACATATATATATATATATATATATATATATATATATATATATATAAATAAATCAGCTCTTCTAGAAGGACACTCCAAAATCAAAGAATTATTCTCTAGGCCTTGGCAGTGCCAGAACGTCTGAACCAATGTCTTTCACTGTCTTGGGTTAGAGTTCTCTTGCTTGAGGGTACACTCGGGCACGCTATTCTGTCTTGACTCTCTTCCTCTTGTTTTTTTTTTAAGTTTTTATAGTTTATATATGATAGATCTAATTTAATGTTGATGCTGTTCTTGAAATATTTCAGTCTGATTGTTATTAATTTTCTGGTATTTCCTTGTTTCCTTTCCTCACTGGGCTATTTTTCCCTGTTGGAGCCCTTGGTCTTATAGCATCATGATTTTCCACCTATAGTTGTAGCATACCTAGCAATACATATATATACATACATATATATATATATATATATATATATTTATATATATAAATGTATATATTTATATATATATATTATGTATATATATATATATATATATATATCATCGAAGGCTTAAGGTATGCTTACAGCAAGGGAGGTGTGGTTCTTACGTTTCTGAAAGGGCTTTCCATGTCAAATCCGAATTATAAATCATAAAAAGATTGCACACACACACACACACACACACACACACGCACACACATACACAAAAAAAAGAAAAAAAACAGGGGATTGATAATGGAAATGACAGTCCCAAAACATTCTACCCAGATTTTTTATTGAGATGCAAATGAAAAAAAAAATTCGTTTGTTTTCCAATGCAATTAGTTGAAAGCAAAAAGAATTTACTAGAAAATTCGTAAATCTTTTAGGATCTCTGGAATGGTATATTTAGCCCCGAGCCCCTTTTAAAATTGTGTCATTTATTTATTTCAATTGAATGTAAGAATAAATAAAATAGACGAGAAGTAATAGAAATACATAACATATATGACAAATCACACCTTCCGATAAACCATAGGGCATAGGCTATTCATCTATGTTAACAAATCAATTATACAAAAAAAAAATTAACAAATCAATTATACAAAAAAAAGAAAAAATCATACTAGCAGAACTAGATTAAATTTATACATACATATGTATATAAACTGTGCATATACATACACATAAATGTGTGTGTATATATATATATATATATATATATATATATATATATATACACACAGTATATATATACATATATGTATATATATACATATATATATATATATATACATATATATATATATATATATATATATATATATATATATATATATATATATATATATATAATATATACTTACATATAAATACAGTGTTTGTAAGCATAATGGTAACAAAATTTCTTGGAAGCAAATAATTTTCGCATTGACAGCATTACATTATGGAAAGCCAACATAAAGACAAGAGAGTGCGTGATTTGTCGATATCAGTCAATCATCCGAGTTAACGGGAAATCCAATATTCGAAAATGTGTGCAGATGATGGCACCGAGACTCCATCGGGGGTGGGGGGGGGGGGAGGGTTGGAGGAAGTAGGTGGGAGACAGGATGTGGGGGGGGGAGGATAGAGATAATTCATCTCTCACAGCTAGTTGGACACGTATTGCATGCATTCACCTGACATCAAGCACAACGACATCTATTGCACGTCACAGGCAGAGAGAGAGAGAGAGAGAGAGAGAGAGAGAGAGAGCAAGGAGTTACAATGATTTTGGATGTCTCAAAGACTTTTTAGTTCATCCGTGGAGACTCATTTTCTCTTAGATAAAGTGATTTAGTTTAAGCATTGAGAGAGAGAGAGAGAGAGAGAGAGAGAGAGAGAGAGAGAGAGAGTTGTTACAATGATTTTGGATGTCTCAAAGACTTTTTAGTCCATCTGTGGAGACTCAATTTGCTCATTGGTGAAGTGATTTAAGCATTGAGAGAGAGAGAGAGAGAGAGAGAGAGAGAGAGAGACTCAATTTTTCTCATTGGTTAAGTGATTTAAGCATTGAGAGAGAGAGAGAGAGAGAGAGAGAGAGAGAGAGAGAGAGTTGTTACAATGATTTTGGATGTCTCAAAGACTTTTTAGTCCATCTGTGGAGACTCAATTTGCTCATTGGTGAAGTGATTTAAGCATTGAGAGAGAGAGAGAGAGAGAGAGAGAGAGAGAGAGAGAGGATATCTGCGCCCCTTCCACAATCAAGGGAAATTGGTCTTATATCAACATGGCTTTTCAACCGCGCGCGAGATTATAAACTTCCGAGCCTCATTTCTTGGTCGATTTCCAAGAAGGACCTGAAGAAGAAAGACACCACGAAAATTTTCAGAAGATAAAAAAGGTGACGAAAAAAGAATCCAAGAAACAATTAAGAGGAAAAAATGATGAACCAGGAGAAAGAGTTTTCTCAATATAAAAGTACGGTTTTGTCATGAATGATTAGAAGAAGAAGAAGAAGAAGATTGTCATATATGATTAGAAGAAGAAGAAGAAGAAGAAGAAGAAGAAGAAGAAGAAGAAGAAGAAGAAGAAGAAGATAATGAATCCAAGAAAAAAGAATAAGATGATAGTGAATCTAAGAACATGATGAAGACGATGATGATGAATCCAAACAGAAGAATATGGATAATGAGGAAAATGATAATGATCAAGATGATGGAAAAGAAGAAGACGAATCCTTGTGGGATGAGCTGCTTCATTTCCTCCCAAAAGCTTCACGAAAGCGACTTTCGTGAAGATTTTTGGGAGGAAATGAAGCATCATTTCTTTTGATGTTGATCTAAATCGTCCTCATTCGCGACTTGTTAGCTCCCATTTCCGCCAATCAAGCACGGTATCCAATGGTAAGCGAAGGCATTTCACATGTTAAATCTGAAGATAGCCAGAAATGTGACGCCATTTACAGCAACAGCCATAATTTTCGATGATCTTTGGAGGGGTTAGTTGCCGAAATTCTTCGCCTTTTGCTGGTTAAATGTAGCTCAAAGTGGACAAGGAATTTTACGGGCTGCCCTTGTGCAAGAGCCCGTTTCTTGCTATATGCAAGGCATTCTTAAACGAACGAACGAACGGACAAGGAATCCTTAACAAAGGTCCATTACACTATGTCATTAGAGAGAGAGAGAGAGAGAGAGAGAGAGAGAGAGAGAGAGAGAGAAATACTTCTACCAATAAATTATTATAGTTTTCTGAGAAATCAGTGAAGTAGGCGAAAAAAAAACTAAGATTAACTACGCTGTTTAAACAAAAGGAAAACCCAGGTGACTTTCCGAATTTACTACGAGGGACAGACACACCTACTCGAGAGCAACGTTTTTCCAAATTTCCATCATCATTCAAGGATTTCCAGCAGATTTATAAAAAAAATATTAACCCGATTCTCACCAGATTTAGAAAGGAGATTCAATAAAAAGTTATAGAAGATGAACCTTCAAACATAAGGTTACTGAGGCAGGAAGCTTTAACACAAAAATGTACATAAACTTGAGAAACTGTGGTTTATGGCATCGCCAAATAAAAGGTGCTACAATGGAAATCTATGAATGAATCTCGGTAGCCAAACCCGGAGGGATCTTTGAAATTGTCACTGATGTTATGGGGAAGGAATTGGTAGGAGAGAGAGACCAAGGAAGAGATAACAGGAAAATAATTTGTTTGCAGAACCGAGCTGGGGACATCATTTGTAGAAGTGACTGGTCGGATGCAAATAGAAATGAAAGGCAGGATGGAGATCGAGAGTCGTTCCGGGTCAATATTGCCATCAAATCTGGATAACTGTGAAACTGGTAAATTTATATATATATATATATATATATATATAAATATATACATATATATATATAAATATATATATATATATATATATATATTAATGTATATATATATATATATATATACACATTAATATATATATATATATATATATATGTTATGAACCGCCTTAATGGTTCAACAGGTTCTTTAAAAAAAAAACTAAAAGAATTGGGACTGGAATGAACCAATGGACTGCAACAACCAAAGGGGTGGGTAAAACAGAAAATACTAAAGTACCTTAGTCTAGTTTATTATACAACAATTATACAATAATTACAAGTATATACAATAATTACAATGAGTACAGGTATTGGGAAGCACAGAGACAAAAGATCGTTACCACAAAATCAGCTAAACTTTAAAATCACCAAATATAGTTTACTTTAAGTTAAAGTACATGATAAACAATTATCAAAATTAATCAACAACAAAAAACACAGTAAGCAGCAGCCATGAAAAATTAATAATAGAAAATTCTCATTATTATACAAGTAACAAATACGAGCCGATGCACTGGCTCTTCCAACATCCACAAACAATCCCTGATCCTCGAGGACGTCCATCGAACACTGCGGGAACTACCACGACAGTGTCGATACAACAGCCACTTTGCTGCCACCGAAGAACAACGCTTCCAAACCATCTCGACCTCGAGGAACAGGTTGAGGACAAGTCACCACCAACTAGGAGACACTCCAAAGCTGGGTCTGCTGCTCTTTCTCGACTGCATCCCGAGAAACGGTCCCTCTGGCTTCCCAAACCTGACTGATTCTTGCCACTCACATTGTGACACAAGTAAACAAAAACCACCATCTTAACAAAGAAAAGGCCAGTTACAAAAAAATTGAAACTAGGTTGTTTGACAGTCAAACAACCTAACAATATATATATATATATATATATATATAGCCTATATATATCATCATCATCATTATCATCAACGTCAGCCGTTACCAGTCCACTGCAGAACAAAGACCTGTCATGTCCTTCCAGCAGCGTCTGATTATGGCCTGTCTGTGCCAGTCCACGCCCGCAAAATTTCTTAGTTCGTCAATCCATCGTGTTTTCTTCCTTTCCCTGCTTCTTTTACAATCTCTAGGGACCCATTCTGTTTTACTTAATGTCCATCTATTGTCTGTCAAATCTCCTTCGTCCCGCCCATGCCAATTTCTTTTTCTTAGACGTTGTTAGAACATCCTCTACTTTAGTTTGCTCTTGTATTATTCCCATCATTATTCTTCATATAGCTCTTTGAGTTGTAACTAGCTTATGTTCTAAGGCTTTAGTAAGGCTCCAGGTCTCTGATGTATAAGTAAATACTGTTGGCACCATTTAATTAATATATATATATATATATATATATATTATATTATATTATATCTATATATATTCATATATATATATATATATATATATTATATTTATATATATTCATATATATGTATAATTATATATATAAATATATATATATATATATATATTATATATATATATATATATATATATTTCAAGGCCAATATTACCATCAATACTGGATAACTGTAAAATTGGTAAATAATATATATATATATATATATATATATATATATATTTATATATGTATACATATACACCCATATATATATATGTATATATATATATATATATATATATTATAAGAGCAATATTACCATGAATTATGGATAACTTTGAAACTGGTAAAGAACTACATATACTATGCACACACACACACATACATATATATATATATATATATATATGATAAGGAAATAAAATATGGAATCTCCGGAAATCTAAAACCAAAATAAAATTTTTGTACTAGTCTGAAATCTTATCAAAATAAATACCAAACAGCATATAAACGCAGAGGATATGAGAACAGATATTTGAAAGCAGAAAGAAAAATAGGATTCTAATTAAATGTGAAAAGGGCGATTTAAGATATCAATCTTGATTTGTTGTCTTAGTACAAAGTAGCCATCAAGTAAAATTAATGTAATTAAGAATTAATAATAAACGA
>NC_090738.1:27772058-27777058 GCF_036898095.1 Palaemon carinicauda | reverse complement strand
AGAATAACTTCATGAATAAAAACCTCTGGGTGACATTTACTTTGGATAATAGACACTTCACTGAGAGAGAGAGAGAGAGAGAGAGAGAGAGAGAGAGAGAGAGAAGTTGATTTGTTATTTCTCGGGGATTTGCACTTCATTCGGGGAAATGGCTAGAATAAATAACTGAGTCGTATATTGGGGTTAAACACAATCCGAAAAGTGATTTATAGTTCGAGAGAGGCAGCCCGTCTGTGAATTAAAAGTTTTCATTACCTGAGGAATGCGCTGAGGGGGGAAGGGCGAGAGGGCGGGAAGGGGAGGTAAAGAGGGAGGAGGTAGGGGGGAAATGCTTCGAAGTCTGTTTGTCAAGCGAGAATTAACGAGACGTAATTACGCATACCGTGACGAGTTTGTTTTTCGCAGCGATGCCGTCTCGAGTCGTTTGTTTTTATTTCTCTGTTAGGAAGTTTAATCTTTTCAAATTGTCTTTCCCGTCATAAAACGTACATGATTCTGGACAGATGGTTTGGCCACCGAACGTGTTCTTCGCTCGTTTGTGTCTGGTTCCAAAATTACGCGATTGTGTGTGTGTGTGTGTGTGTGTGTGTACGCACGCGTGCGTGACTGTTACGAGAGAGAGAGAGAGAGAGAGAGAGAGAGAGAGAGAGAGACAGAGAGAGAATCTTTAACTGAAGACTAGATCTGACCAGTGGTTTGAAGATCACATTGTTGAAGCCGTCATATTTTTAATTATGTTTTAATCTTAAGAATTTTGCAGGAAAACCGGTCGCTCATGACTGACTTTCATTCCCCCCCCCCCTCTCTCTCTCTCTCTCTCTCTCTCTCTCTCTCTCTCTCTCCAAATCAGTCTACGACTCACATAATCGATTTAGAGCTAGACCCATGATTCCCTGTTTAGTGTAAAAAACGTATATAGGATTCACAGGATTCGCATAGAGATCTGTCTGTTATTCCAACTATAAATTTGAACACAGGATTCCTCATAATAAGCTAAAAGCACTATCATATCTATCAAAGAAGATTGATTTTGAGTTAAATGGTATCCTGACATCGAAGGTCATTGACGCCGATATCAAAGGAGAGACAGAGCAATTCTGATCATAATATTCAACTGGTGTCACACTATCAAAGGTCATAGTCGAGAAAGTGATGAAAAGACAGAGAAATAAACATTGTTCTCACATGAATTTTGTTAAAAAGTAATGTCACAAAAGTCACTCTGGGTTTGAGAACTCAGTAGCCGCGTTCATCAATTTTCATAAACTCTCAACCTCCCTTTATACCATCGAATCTGCCTTATTCCCACTCAACAGACATTTATGAATCAATTTAAAGATGCAATGGGGTTATTAGTAAAAGTTAAAAAAAAAATGCATTCCTTATGTTAGTAAAGATTTGTTGAAATCTGAGGCACTCTATAACTGTCTCACCGATTCAAGGTTCCCGGACTTCGATGAATAATCTTAAAAGATACAAGAGTTACTAGTAAACGCAAAATAAAATATAAAATTTTCATGTCACTGACGATTTGTTAAAAACTTTATGCTCGGGTAGAAATACATAAATCATTACAGGTATCAGATTAGTATTACTAGTAAATAAAATCACGTAAAGTAAGGAGTTAACGAAAATGTAATGAAATGTATATATTGTAACATTTTTCAGCACACCTCTAGCCTTCTCTCATTTCCAAGACAAAGGCTTTAAATTAAGAGCAGTTTAAGTCTTAGCTTCAAATTAAGAGCAGTTTAAGTCTTGGCTTCAAATTAAGGATAGTTTAAGTCTTGGCTTCAAATTAAGAGCAGTTCAAGTCTTGGCTTCAAATTAAGAGCAGTTTAAGTCTTGGCTTCAAATTAAGGATAGTTTAAGTCTTGGCTTCAAATTAAGAGCAGTTTAAGTCTTGGCTTCAAACTAAGGATAGTTTAAGCCTTGGCTTCAAATTAAGTGCAGTTCAAGTCTTGGCTTCAAATTAAGAGCAGTTCAAGTCTTGGCTCCAAAGTAAGGATAATTTAAATCTTGGCCTCAAATTCAGAGCAGTTCAAGTCTTGGCTTCAAATAAAGGATAGTTTAAGTCTTGGCTTCAAATTAAGAGCAGTTCAAGCCTTGGCTTCAAATTAAGAGCAGTTCAAGGCTTGGCTTCAAATTAAGGATAGTTCAAGTCTTGGCTTCAAATTAAGGATAGTTTAAGCCTTGGCTTCAAATTAAGTGCAGTTCAAGTCTTGGCTTCAAATTAAGAGCAGTTCAAGTCTTGGCTTCAAATTAAGAGCAGTTCAAGTCTTGGCTTCAAATTAAGGATAGTTTAAGTCTTGGCTTCAAATTAAGAGCAGTTCAAATCTTGGCTTCAAATTAAGGAGAGTTTAAGTCTTGGCTTCAAATTAAGAGCAGTTCAAGTCTTGGCTTCAAATTAAGGATAGTTTAAGTCTTGGCTTCAAATTAAGAGCAGTTCAAGTTGAATGAAAGAGCGCCGTATATCTGGAAAAATGCCTCGTTGCTTTTGGCACATATTGCAAACTTCACCTTGATAACTGAAAGCGAGTTGTTTACTGACGATTCTTGTGTAACTCACAATTTCTTGAAAGATAAACATATTTGTTATTTAAAGACAAAATCTAAATCCTTTCAGAGAGAGAGAGAGAGAGAGAGAGAGAGAGAGAGGCCTTTCGATCCCAACCAAAGAGTTTCACAAACGAGAGAGAGAGAGAGAGAGAGAGAGAGAGAGAGATCTATTAATTTCGACCCTAACCAAATACAGTTTCATACAGAAAATCCTATGAATTTTAAACCTTTCAATTCTGGAAAGTATTGATATAAATGACATTTAAAAAAATATCCAAGTCTCTCAAATAACCTTTTTGGAGGCTCTCATCTCAGCTTTCATTAGGTTCCTCGGTTCGTGAGGATTTCGATAACCTTCATCAACTTCACTTTCCACTCTTTTCCTGCATCGTCTCATCCATTAACTTCAGGACGGCCAAAATCTCGAACCGGGGGAAGGGGGGGAGGAGGGGAGAAGATATCCCCTTGATATCCCTCTCCCCCATCCGTGATGAGAAGTGCTAAACAGCAATCTTTATCAAAAGCGTGATGGTTTATCACCAGCGGGATCCGCAAATGACGGTTTATCACCTGTTCCTGTTATCTATCCTTCACTTCCCTTTCGCCTGGCAGCAACTCAGACCCCCCATTTCTTTTTTTTTTTCCCTTTGGCTCTTTCAACTTTGGCATTTTCTGCAATTCATAAGTAATTACAAGCCCGGGCGTTCCGGTGTCTTCGTAGCAAGACGTGGTTTGCAATTAGTCTCAAAAGAGTTTTATTCACGGAGGCGGTTTTTCATTCTCTTCCCCCGACGTCGCTATCACGTCAGGGGCTAATGTATGCGTTTGGCCTCTAATACGGAACTGTTGGGCTTCTCTTTTTGCGTCTCGCTCCCCTCCCACATGAAGAAATTGAGGAGGAGGAGGAGGAGGAGGAGGAGGAGGAGGAGGCGCTGAGGAAAGAGTTGGATATAGGGTAGCGTCTGGCACGGTGGAGGGGCACCATGGAGTTGTTAGGGAGTTTCGGGTATGACGGGGAAAGAGCTTCCAGAGAGGAGCTTCCAGAACGGAGCTCCTGGAATGCTGAAGGAGAGAGGGAGAGAGAGAGAGAGAGAGAGAGAGAGAGAATCATGGTGCAAGGTTGTAACGGGCGAGAGGTGGGGTTGAAGGGGGTTGAAGCAAAGTGTGGTTATCGAAGACGGGTTTCCTGCATAAAGTAATTACAGGTGTAACCCTCTGGAGCCCCCCCCCCCCCCCCCCCCCCCCCCGGCCCGCCCTCCCCCACAGTTAGTGACGGAGATCACGAACCTCCAAATCACCCAAAGTGAGCTTAAATCCTTTATACAGACAAACGGCAACGGTCGTTTCACGAATTCTCCAGATTGGACAGTCTTCATCAAGAGGTCGAGAATTGATGGCCATTTCATTTAGAAGTGTATTTTTTCAAGGTTTTAACTTTTTCAATAAGCATAAGTTTTATTGATGATTTAAATTCAGTTAGAAGTGTCTTTGTTTAAGAAAAAAGAAATCAATTTTTAAAAGCATAGGTTTCATTGATAAGATTTAAATACATTTAGAAGTCTCTGTTTTCAAGATTTTAACTTTTTTTTAGAAAGCATGTTTTATTGATAAGATTTAAATTTATATAGAAAAGAGTCTGTTTCCAAGATTAACTTTTTAAAACCCTAGTTATTATGTATGAAATTCAAATTTATCATGGATTTTTTTATTTTTTCTATCCCTTATATCTAATATAATTTTATTTTATTTATTTTTCTAGCATTCATATAAATATTATTTATTCCAGAATTCAATCGGGCCAGCTTCGTAAGAGTCGAGAGTCAAGTAAATCTCCTTTTAATAATAATAATTAAAAAAAAAAAAAAAGTCTTTTTTCCCTTCATTTCCCTTGGAGTTCCTTGACACCGTACCGTGCTTGCTGCTTTCTGTAAGGGCACAATCCTCTATTACTTTTAGAAATAGAGGCCGATGGAAAGGGCAATCCAATGCACAAATATAAATAAAATAAAGAAAAACGAAATGGACGAAGTTCCTCTCAATCTGGAGAGAAATGTTTGGTCAGACGTTAGCAATGTATCATATATCAAGGTGCTACTTCTTCAAACCTCTTTATCAATTGAGATATGCCATAAATCTTCATTACGGTTATCATCGTAAAGACGTAGACAGTCATAAATAGCGTGATTCTGTTTATACCGTTTACATTCTGTTACAGTTGATAAAAATATCTAGTTAAAGCGGTAGCCATGTTTTAAAAAAGAGTAATCTTTAAATAATCTTTTAGAAATTTTATACTCTTTAAAAGTGAGAAAAGGGTCTAGTTGAAGAGGTGACCAAATTTAGAAAAAAAAAAAAGTATCTTTAAATAATCTTAAATCTTTAAAAGTTGAGAAAAACGTCTAGTTGAGGAGGTAACCAAGTTAAGAAAGTAACCTTTAAAT
>NC_090738.1:27764558-27767058 GCF_036898095.1 Palaemon carinicauda | reverse complement strand
TGTAAGAAGAGTGATGTCCGCATAATATATATATATATATATATATATACATATATATATATACATATATATATGTACATATATATATATATACACATATATATATACACACATATATATATATATATATATTCTTTTGGTTGTTATGATTTTTCATACCTAAATTGTCAATTTTATCATTATCCTTTTTAGCATAATCATCAATGAAAATGCAACAAAATTATTATAAGGGTATAAATGAGAAACGGAATAATGAATAACTAAGAAATAACGACTGCAAAACATTAGAAACGAGAATATAGAAAAAATAAACTCATTGAAAATAAAAAAGGAAAAATCATATACAGAAAATTAAAAAGGAAAAAAAAAACAAGGAACATGAAATCGCAAGAAAAAAAAATAATAATAAATAAATCAAAGAAAACCAACAAACAAAACAATATACAAATTCGTAAACATCAAAATGAGTCAGAATATTACTTCAAGATAATAGATATATTTGTGTAACAACCTTCACAGCAAATCAAAGCCAGGACCTAACCGATAAGAGATGAGGGCGCTATGAGGTTGACCATTTCACAGTAATAGTGTCAATGAAATTAAGGAATTTGAGTATAGGTGTTTTTCCAGGTTACTCTTTGTAAATGGATGAATATTTTGTAGCCAGCATCTCGAAGAGATGGGGTATTTACATGCAAGCTCACACACGACACCCATATATATATATATATATATATATAATGTGTGTGGAGGCAGAACATCTTTTGACTGGTTTCAACTTTGTAGTATGAGCATTGCCTCGACAAAGCCCTCTGGTTTTTTAAGATACAGTATACAAATGTTACCTCGAAGACATTCACGTCACCTCAGTGATACTCATCAATCTCTGTATGTCTCCACCATAGCTGACACCCACAACAGTCAGGTAACAATTAGGGACCTAATTTGCTAAGGTGAATGGAGGAGGCATTTTCGATATATAGTAAAGTGTCCATCTGTTCCCCTCATCAGGTCCGAGACTTGAACGCAGTCCCATGGGATTGCCAGCTTGACGCTTGACGTGCTACACGTGCTACGGAGAGAGAGAGAGAGAGAGAGAGAGAGAGAGAGAGAATTCTTATTTTGTCTATTTGAAAGCAAAAAAAAAAAAAAAAAAAAAAAAAACAGTCTCAGTGTTGTATCAAAAAAATCGACCAAGATATTAGTAAATTTTTCCAGTGAAACATTTTCGACTTTGACGATCATCTGACATCTTTCCTGAGAGAGAGAGAGAGAGAGAGAGAGAGAGAGAGAATTCTTATTTTGTCTATTTGAAAGCAAAAAAAAAAAAAAAAAAAAACAGTCTCAGTGTTGTATCAAAAAAATCGACCAAGATATTAGTAAATTTTTCCAGTGAAACATTTTCGACTTTGACGATCATCTGACATCTTTCTGAGAGAGAGAGAGAGAGAGAGAGAGAGAGAGAGAGAGAGAGAGTATAATGCGTGCGTACGTACGTCGGATTTACTCAAGCCAGAGACAGGTGTTGAAGATCTATTAACTGATATGGGTTGTGTATTCCACCTTCGGTGCCTCCAATCATGGAACTAGGATCGAAGCTGCCAATTGCCAATTTGTTATGGTCTTTACACCTCTATTAAGAACTATAAAAGTAATAACTAGTTATCTAATACGTACCTGATTTAAGCTACCGAGATAACAGGAAAGCGATTTGTGCTTCACTGTACGACCGCTTGTTTACCGTGATGGAAACGTGTAAGACGAGTTTAATGTAGTTCCCCCTTGTGGGTAATGGTGGGATGGCACAGTTTTAAAACTGTTTAGATTTCCTTCAAATTAAAATATATTATTTTGAGTCTATAAACTAAAGATTAGAATTAAAATGTTATACTGTATTGGATGCATAAACTAGGGAGTACTTTTGCATAATGTTTCCTCATATCTCTTTGTTACCAAATCCAACTTTTGTTATTCTTTGTCTTGTTTTATAGCCGCTCGCTTAAAGCACCTTCTACTTGAAGGTAAAAGCCAGGAGCCACTGTTCTAAATCCAATTGCGAAATAGATTTTCCAATCCTGTGAACAAGATTCTAATCTGGCCGCCATTCAGAACATTCCCTCGAGTCCTTTGAAGCTAATTACTGTTCGCTCATATCGTACCTAAGTGTAGTTAGGTCTCACTGAGCTCGGATAATAATAAATAGCGCCTAGAGAATGAAATCTCGCCAGAAGAAACCGCGAGAAAACTGGGCTTTATGGAGAGAAGCGGAGGTTCTTGCTACTGCCGACCGACCGTTTTGTAATAATTGGTAAGGTGGCTAAAAGAAGCGAGTTTGAGGTCCTCCTCCTCCGGCGATACAATCCCCCCTATCTCCCCTCCCCCTCGAGCCCCAAGGACCAGAACGGGGAGGAAGGAAAGTGTAACCAATATGACAACTGTGAAATTGGATTTTAATTGTGCCATCAAAAAACAGTTTCTCCACATACCGCCCGACGACAGA
>NC_090738.1:27757543-27760043 GCF_036898095.1 Palaemon carinicauda | reverse complement strand
ATATATATGTATATATATATATATATGTATATATATATATAATTCTTTACCAGTTTTGCAGTTATCCAGAATTCATAGTACTATTGACCCTGCAATATATATATATATATATATATATATATATATATATATATATATATATATATATATAGATATAGATATATACAGTATATATTATTTACCAGTTTCACAGTTATCCAGAATTGATGGCAATATTGACCCGGCACGACTCTTGATCTCCATCCTGCCTTTCATTTCTATTTACATCCGACCAGTCACTTCTACAAATGATGCCCCCATCTCGGTTCCGCAAACAAATTATTTTCCTGTTATCTCTTCCCTGGTCCGTCGCCCACCAATTCCTTCCCCATAACATCGGTGACAATTTCCAAAGATCCCTCCGGGTTTAGGTACCGAGATTTATTCATAGATTTTCCATTGTAGCACCTTTTATATGGCGATGCCATAACCACAGTTTCTCAAGTTTATGTACATTTTTGTGTTAAAGCTTCCTGCCTCAGTACCCTTAAGTTTGAAGGTTCATCTTCTATAACTTTTTATTGAATCTTCGTTCTAAATCTGGTGAGAATCAGGTTAATATTTCCTATAAATTTGCTGGAAATGCTTGAATGCTGATGGAAATTTGGAAATAAGTTGCTCTCGAGTAGGTGTGTCTGTCCTTCGTAGTAAATTCGGAAAGTCACGTGGGTTTTCCTTTTGTTTAAACAGCGTAGTTAATTTTAGCTTTTTTTCGGCTACTTTACTGATTTCTCAGAAAACTATAATAATTTATTGGTAGAAGTATTTCTCTCTCTCTCTCTCTCTCTCTCTCTCTCTCTCTCTCTCTCTCTCTCTCTCTCTCTCTAATGACATAGTGTAATGGACCTTTGTCAAGGATTCCTTGTCCGTTCGTTCGTTCGTTTAAGAACGCCTTGCATATAGCAAGAAACGGGCTCTTGCACAAGGGCTGCCCGTAAAATTCCTTTTCCACTTTGGGCTACATTTAACCAGCAAAAGGCGAAGAATTTCGGCTACTAACCCCTCCAAAGATCATCGAAAATTATGGCTGTTGCTGTAAATGGCGTCACATTTCTGGCTATCTTCAGAATTAACATGTGAAATGCCTTCGCTTACCATTGGATATCGTGCTCGATTGGCGGAAATGGGAGCTAACAAGTCGCGAATGAGGATGATTTAGATCAACATCAAAAGAAATGATGCTTCATTTCCTCCCAAAAATCTTCACGAAAGTCGTTTTCGTGAAGCTTTTGGGAGGAAATGAAGCAGCTCATCCCACAAGGATTCGGCTTCTTTTCCATCATCTTGATCATTATCATTTTCCTCATCTCCTCCCATTATCCATATTCTTCTGTTTGGATTCATCATCATTATCTTCATCATGTTCTTAGATTCACTATCATCTTATTCTTTTTTCTTGGATTCATTATCTTCTTCTTCTTCTTCTTCTTCTTCTAATCATACATGACAATCTTCTTCTTCTTCTTCTTCTAATCATACATTACAAAACCTTTTTATATTGAGAAAACTCTTTCTTCTGGTTCATCATTTTTTCCTCTTAATTGTTTCTTGGATTCTTTTTTCGTCACCTTTTTTATCCTCTGAAAATTTCGTGGTGTCTTTCTTCTTCAGGTCCTTCTTGGAAATCGACCAAGAAATGAGGCTCGGAAGTTTATAATCTCGCGCGCGGTTGAAAAGCCATGTTGATATAAGACCAATTTCCCTTGATTGTGGAAGGGGCGCAGATATGCTCTCCCTCTCTCTCTCTCTCTCTCTCTCTCTCTCTCTCTCTCTCTCTCTCTCTCTCTCTCTCTCTCTCTCTCTCTCTAAATGCTTAAACTAAATCACTTTACCAAAGAGCAAATTGAGTCTCCACAGATGGACTAAAAAGTCTTTGAGACATCCAAAATCCTTGTAACACACACTCTCTCTCTCTCTCTCTCTCTCTCTCTCTCTCTCTCTCTCTCTCTCTCTCTCTCTCTCTCTCTCTCTCTCTCTAAATGTTTAAACTTCATCGCTCTACCAAAGAGTAAATGGAGTCTCCACGGATGGACTAAAAAGTCTTTGAGACATCCAAAATCCTTGTAATTCTCTCTCTCTCTCTCTCTCCTCTCTCTCTCTCTCTCTCTCTCTCTCTCTCTCTCTCTGCCTGTGACGTGCAATAGATGTCGTTGTGCTTGATGTCAGGTGAATGCATGCAATACGTGTCCAACTAGCTGTGAGAGATGAATTATCTCTATCCTCACTCCCCCCCCACATCCTGTCTCCCACCCACTTCCTCCAAACACCCCCCCCCCGATTGAGTCTCAGTGCCATCATCTGCACACATTTTCGAAAATTGGATTTCCCGTTAACTCGGATGATTGACTGATATCGACAAATCACGGCACCCTTGTCTTTATGTTGGCTTTCCGTAATGTAATGCTGTCAATGCGAACATTATTGACTTCCAAGAAATTTTGTTCACCATTATGCTTACAAA
>NC_090738.1:27750043-27752543 GCF_036898095.1 Palaemon carinicauda | reverse complement strand
AAGTAACATTAGTAATAATTAATCCACAAACAAAGGCGCCGTTGTCTTGAAGTAAATAACACTAGTGGTGATTATTACACAAACAAATTCACTCTTATCTTGAAGTAAATAACACGACAGGATTATCACACAAGCAAATGCACTGTTGTTCTGAAGTAAATAACACTAGTGAATATTATGACAAACAAATGCACTGTAAATCATTATATCAAGAAACTCAATCAATTAACGGTAATTCAGCTCATTCTTACATAAAAATAGAAAACTTTTAGTGGAGTGACTTATATGAATTTTACCCTTCCCTTATTATCCATAAAAATCTGGAGATGATTATCCCGCGGCCATGATTAAGTCCCAAGTTACCGGAATCTTACGTAAGGCAAATGGCATGTAATTGTAGTCTCTCCGGTCAGGTAACATACAGCGGAAATCTTTACTGTATAAATGATATCATTGCCATCAGGTAGTACAGGGAAATGGCCAAGAACGTCATGTACTGTAGCACTTCAGTGATAAGTCTTGTATTTGATGAGGATAACTTTGATACCGTACTGTACGGGTACACGCTAAAGAAGGGGTGCTGTGGATGAACGACTTTTTATAGCCTTGTATTATTTCCTTCTATAGGTGTGCTCCGTCGACTGTTCAATCATAGTAACCCCTTCTAATATTACTGCCAATAACAATGTTCCAGAAGAAAAACCACTTATAACCACGATGTTGTTATTAAAATTATAACCAACGTCGAAGAAATGTGTAGAAGCGAGGAATCTTATAGGTTCTGCGGGTTCAAAGAAAGAAGACGAAGGAGGGAAAATACGACGGGAAACCCCTTCTAACATTACTGAAAATGACAATGTTCCAGAAGGAAAACCATTTATAACCATGATTGTGTTATTAGAATTATAAAAAACGTCGACGAAATATGTAGAAGCCAGAAATCTTCAAGGATCTGCGGGTTCAAAGAAAGAAGACGAAGGCGGGAAAATATGATGGGAAACCCGCGAACAATTGGCGCGAAGTCACATTCTGTTGCGGTCGCGTCCATGAGGCACGTCTTCCAGTAATGTCTCAGTATCTTATCAGCGTTATTGTTCCTTCGGGGCTCCTGCTGCCACTGGATTGTCATCGGTAATCGGAGTTTTAGTGGGATAACGAAGCGTGTAATGATTGGCTCCGGTGGAACGCCCAAAAAAGGGATCAGTTTAAATGGTGTTACCGTTTGTTTACAGAGTCGGCGCCACACCCAAGATACTTTTTAAAAAATGCTCTCTCTCTCTCTCTCTCTCTCTCTCTCTCTCTCTCTCTCTCTCTCTCTCTCTCTCTCTCTCGGAAATGATTTCATAATGGATGGCAAATTTAATCGTTATGTAGGATATAAGTGAAATTGATAAATGGGCGAAATGTTTTTGAAGATAAATTAATCTACTGACCAAAACAGAGATATTAGGGGGTTGGGTGAGAGAAAGGGAGAACACTTTGCAGTGATTTATAGGTACTCATTATAACATGTGACAAACAGTTAATTGCGTAATTATACAAGCTGTGTTGAGGGGGTCGCGTAATTCGCTGTTGGAAGGGCTATAAAGTGACAGACAGGTTTGTTTTAGTCTCCCGTACATAGGATAGACTTTACCTATAGCACAAGCCTTGAAATTTTGGCTAAATATTATCACATCCGTTTCGACTTATTTTTTTCTTGGGTAGCTTGTATTTATTTTGAGTCATTGATTACCTTGATTGATAGACGTTAGTTGTAGGTTCAAATCTTTAGTGTTTGTGATTGTTTACTCTTCGAGGAATAATGAAAAATAATAAATAATGTTTTTCCAGTGACATGCCATTCAATTGATAGGACTAAGCAAAGATTTGTCGTTCATGATCAAAATTTAGACTAATTTTTCGGTGTCATGGCATTTTCATTAACGTACGAAGGAATTATGGGTTGCAGTAAATACGAAGAATATCAATAGATTACTAAAAGTAAAGATCTGGAATTGAATCAGTGCCTAGTCACATGAAAATTAACTAAATGGGTTATGGAAACCCATTTTGAAGTATGATTCCTGAAAACAACAGAGTCGTTGTTTATAAATGTCAAGAGTTTTTAGTAGGAATCACCAGTTCTTGACGCTTGGATTTCTGTAGGTTCTCACGATAACAAAGCTGAGTAATCTTACTATACTGATTTTTTTTAATGAGGCGCATTTGCACTGACTCGTACCGGTGTCCTTTTAGCTCGGAAAAGTTTCCTGCTATCTGATTGGTCAGAATTATCTTGCTCAACCAATCAGCGATCAGGAAATTTTTCCGAGCTAAAAGGGCGCCCCTGCGAGTCGGTGCAAATCTGCCTCACTAAAAAGAATTTACTATAGATATTAGTCAATAGTAAAAGATGAAAACTAATCAGTTACCTTATGTAGGTCTTTATAGGTTTTAAGACTTTATACCCTAGAATTAGCACCATGAGATTACATGAGTGATTGAAATTAAGTACAGT
>NC_090738.1:27715043-27742543 GCF_036898095.1 Palaemon carinicauda | reverse complement strand
AACAGCTTCCATATTTACTGCCGAACTGTATGGCATATTAACCGCTATTGAGAAAATAGAGTTGGAGGAGGAGGGTAATTTTACAATTTTTAGTGATGCAAGAAGTGTCCTTCAAGTTTTAGAAGTTTTTAATTCTAGCAACCCTCTAGTTTTAAAGATTTTAGAATGGATTTTTATTATTGGACGGAGAGGTATAACAGTTAGATTTTGTTGGGTTCCAGCACATGTAAGTGTGTCTGGGAATGAAATGGCAGATTCACTGGCAAAGAATGCTGCATCCGAGTTACTGTCAAGAAGTTATCCTATTCCTTGTAACGATTTCCTACCTAACATCAAGAAATTGCTTTTTAATAAATGGCAACAGCACTGGGATAGTCTTGATGGCAATAAAATGAACGAAGTAACAAATTCCATATCTCTTTGGAGGTATAACATGATGCCCCGAAAATGGGAGACTTCTCTTTGTCGTCTCCGTATTGGTCACACTCGGTTGACACACGAGTTTCTGCTGAAGGCCCAACACCAACCGTATTGTGAAGACTGTTTAGTACCTCTAACAGTGAGGCATTTGTTGACCAAATGCCCCAATTATAATAACTTAAGGAATAGATATTTGTTTGAGGCTCGAGGTGAGGGTGGCAGGTTCATCCTTGCCAAGATTCTTGGACATGATGTGTCCTACTATGCAAGTGGCATTTTTAGATTTATTTCAGAAGCAGGTCTTCTGAAAACTATCTAACCTTTATAATGACATTCAACTTTTATGGGTTTAATTGAATATTCTTTAATTTTTTTGTATATATAAACTAAATGATATCGGCGTCAATGACCTTAGATGTCAGGATGCCTGAAAACCTTAAATCAATCAATTAATCCCCCCATCCTTAGCTCACAAAGATGGTAAGGTTGCAGACACGTAAGGAACCAACGAGTCTGAGCTGGACTCGAACCCCCGTCTGGCAAACACCAGGCAGAGACGTTAGCAATCAAGCCATAACAACCTTATCACTTTCGAGTAGGGAGTAGGGCCTGGGGTGTACCTATATTACATTGGGGATTAAATAAGCATAATCCCTGTGCACCCTAATATAATTCTGAAGAACTTCTATATGCCTCCACAGTTCCGAAAGCCTTTTTAATAAAATGTTCCTAGAAATTTAAGAGAACTGCACACATTATTTGCACGAATACCTGCAGCGGCGTTCCCATCATTACAAGTAATGTGTTGGAAAGTTCGTCACACGCAAAATTTGAATCTTATGACTTCAGAAAGAGGAAGTAACTGTTGATGCAATTGCAGTAAAAGGGATTACCACATTGAAAGGTGTGAAGTCAGATGTAATTCCTCGTAAATTGTTCTTTTCCATCGTTAAATTGCACGTGAGGCCATAACCTCTGATTAAGTAACTAGACGGGACATTGATGTTATTTCTTTTTAATGGTAATCTTCCTTCGTTACCAGTTTGACTTATTTCAATTCTGTGCAGATTATTATACAGCTGGGAATATCAGCTGTAATGAGAGCAAGAATATTACCGAGTGTCCTTGTACTTCTATAATTGGTCATTCTTAGTCTTATAGTTTTTTGGAACGGTAAGACATCATTATTATTATTATTATTATTATTATTATTATTATAATTATTATTATTATTATTATTGATGTTGCGGCTGCTGCTGTTATTATTATTATTATTATTATTATTGTTATTATTATTATTATTATTGTTGATGTTGCTGCTGCAGTTATTATTATTATTATTATTATTATAGTTATATTTGTTTATCCGTTAAGTACATACAAACAGGTTTTTACAACCTGCCAAATAAAGTCTATCAAGCAATATTTGAATTAAATTTTATTGATATTATTTGATAATATAACAATATTTGTTGTTATAAATCTTTCATTCCCAAGCAATAGCGATAAGCAATTTCTCTCTCTTCTGTTTTTTATATCCCCGGTCTCATAAAAAAAAAAAAAACTATTGTCTCTGACATATTGAACTTGTCAACAGTCTTCCGTCGATTTAAAAACTATGAACAGATAAATAGACAAATAATCTCAACCCATATAAAATTACTTAGAAACTTACACTAGTCCTTAGGAATCTGTTATGAGCTGTAATTATGCCATAATGAAGACTGAGAAATCAAGAATTAGTTAAAACAATTGAAAAAGTAAGAAGCGAAATTGGAGACTGAGAAACCAGAATTTAACGAGTAAACGTAAAACAGCTGAAAAAGTAAGAAGACAAATAAATTGTGAGATGGAACAAGCAGGGAATGGTTGTCATGGAAGTAATTTTATCTCCCCTCTGTTATAAAGAACAAATGTTTGGATATATATATATGTATATATATATATATATATATATACATAGATAGATAGATAGATAGATAGATAGATAGATATTTATTTATATATATAGATATTATATATATATATATATAAATATATCTATAATATTTATATATATATATAAATATATATATATATATATATATATATATATATTCAAATAAGCCATATATATTTTAGATATATTAATGTCTGGATTCTCTTAACGACCTCGGGATCAGAGCCCCAGGCGAAATCACACAAAGACAAGAGCTTGGCTCCGGCCGGGAATCGAACCCTGGTCGGCAAGGTTATATAGACAGTGACTAACCCATTTGGCCAAATGGGTTAGTCACTGTCTATATAAGCTTGCCGACCAGGGTTCGATTCCCGGCCGGAGCCAAGCTCTTGTCTTTGTGTGATTTCGCCTGGGGCTCTGATCCCGAGGTCGTTAAGAGAATCCAGACATTAATATATCTAAAATATATATGGCTTATTTGAATATGAAAAACACGTAAAAATGTGCAAAATTTATCATATATATATATATATATATATTTATATATATATATATATATATATATATAACGCTCAGCTCTCACCTTCTCTTGGATATGGCGAGATCGATTAGTCATGACTTGGTGATATGGGGGTTGGTGTGTGCATGTGCATATGTATCTAAATATTCAGCCATCATTGTTGAGGGGTCGCGTACACTAGTTTATAAATAATGGACGACAGTGTTGTTACCGTATTGGGGGAAGGGGTATGGGTGGCGAGTAAGAGAGAAAATGACGTTATTTCAGCGATCCCTTAATGGAAACGTCAGTTATATGCAGCAGACGCTGGCTTTATGCAACGGGAGGAGTATCGCTCTGCAGCGCTGAGAGATTTAACATGCATTGCGAATATCGCTTACTCCATTAGGATTCAAAGTTAGAATAATATAACGAAAAAATTGCGATGAATTCGAACTGTCGGGAATCATGCTAGGGAGAATGTGTTTTGGTTTTAAGTTTAAAGGTCTCTCATGAATGGCAGAGCAAGGGACGGTGACAATGCCCGAGAGACTGACCATATGTACATAATCAGCGCCTAAGCCCCTTAACCCAAGCTGAGACCTGGGAGGGCCAGGCAATGGCTGATGATGACTCAATAGTTAGACCTATTGGCTCCCCCAAACCCCGCCTCTCTTGTTCACAAGGATGGTGAAGTTGCAGACACTACAGGAAGTTAAAGAGCTTGACCGGGTCACGAGCCCCAGGCTAGCTGGACGCCATGCTGAGATGTTTCTAATAGGGTAACATAATGTGTCTATTTGATGCCAAGGTTTCTAATTAGCATTATTAGCTAAACCTGATAATAAACGTCATGTCCTCTCGCGCGTGCCAGCATTTATGTCTGTGCACACAAAATTTAACACAGTCTGATTTACAGACATTCGTTCATGTAGTCCGAAAGAGAGAGAACAAAACAAAAGGTACCGGACAATTTGCATTACTGTTTACAGTTATAAAGTCATCTTTTTATCATCAAACACTAAACATGATGTTTCTATGTCATAAGACTTTGCATATTTCACTCATAACCTAGAAATTCTTGTTTTAGATAGATAACTTAGATTTTTTTTACTAGAATATATCATTGACACAAATTTTCCACCCTGCAAAAATTCATTTTGATTAAACATGCAACCCGTTTGCATGTAGAACAGATTTGCATTCCTGCTTCCATGCATATAAAAATAGTAATGCAACAGTCCATTTTGGTACAAAATTACTAAAAAAATTTAAGAAAACGCATATCCTTTATTTTCTACACAGTTGATCCTAGTCATTGAATGATTATTGTACATGTCAAATTTTAGTGATTAAATGCATAACATTGAATGATTAATGCATATTCAAAGATAGAAAAATTATTTTAGATACCAAAATTGAATGGCCAATGTACTCGAAGAGTTGTCTCGTTTTGGATTTAGACATTCTTGGAGAGAACGTCTTGCTAATATTCTAATTTAATTTCCATAACCTTCTTATCCATGGTTCCCTTGAGCTGACCTTACCAATGATTCGTCTGTCTATCTTCACAATCAATTCCCCTAAATTTTCTCTATCTATTCTCATCTACTTACTTTCTTTCTTTCTTTTTTTTTATTTTTTTTTTTATTTTGTGTGTGTGTGTGTCTTAAAAGCCTCATTTTTTTACTTATGTGGTATGGTGACATTAATATGGCCATCATCATCCTACAAGGTTCAATAACTTCCAGGTTCATCCCTTCAGGTTCTTCCAATTCTTCATATGGTTCCACCATTGCATTTACCAACGACCTTCTTTTTGTGACGCCGCTCTATTCTTACTGTGAGGTACTACTGAAAGGCGATCACAAAACATTATTAATTTGTTGCCTCTCCAATGAAGGAATTCTAAATTCTCCAATGTTATTTTTATTCTTCACCTATTGGACTTCATTATATTATCCCTGCCTTTTGTGCAGTTTAAAACATAAGCAACTTATCACTCATGGATTATACATGGATTATTCTAATTGCTGTATAGAGTTCATCCATCTCGTATCTTACCACAGGATGCCAGAGAACTCTCAATCAATCAATCAATCAATCAATGTATCGTAGTTATTAAAAGGGCCTACAGTATTTTATCAACACATGCCATAATAGTTTCCAGGAAACTCTGGTAAACTGTGGATATGCATTTTAACAATTCGTTAATTCATATTGTTTATATTATAAATTTTTTCAAATTTATTATTGCCGTTATATTATTCCTGAATCTCTGGTAATAACTTTAACCAGATCACTTACTTGAAAAACATTATTTTTACGAATACTTTATATTGTTATAATCATTCGTATAATTACTGGTAACATTTTTAAAGCTTAGGGACTTGATTTTGTATCCCTAATCTATCCTTTCGAATTCTTTTATGATTTTTGAAGGATGAGATATATTTGACGTTGATCACATTATGTCTTTGTATGATTAATTATATAAATTTTTAGATATGTATATATACATATGTAAGTAGATACATATATATGTATATATATGTATATATATGTGTGTATATATATATATATATATATATATATATATATAAATATATATATACATATATATATACATATATATGTATATATATGTATATATACATATATATATACATATATATGTATATGTAATATTATATATATATATATATATACATACATATATATATAATATATATATATATATATATATATATATATATATATATATATATATATATATTTATATATATATATATATATATATATAATGAGAAATAGAGAGTCAAACCAGACCACAAAAGAATACAGTATAATATAAAAGTTGACGCCAAACTTTTCCGCGAATCATCATGCAAACTTAAGCAAAGAAAACGTTCTTCGATTCACGCCACGTTAGAGCCCCCGAAATCGCCCCAAGTGCGAAATCTTTTACGACTGTCAACGACATAAATCTCCATTAAGTCGGATATCAAACAAACCATTAATTGCCTCGCGTGTAGCCTGAGAATATACCATTTTCAGATCCAACGTCTGTAATCAATCATACGGCGAGCGCACGTTAACTTCAGCCCTGCTTAAGCGAAACCATATGATAGAGGCCGACTTAATCTCTCGTATTCGAGGTCTAACTACATGGTTTGGGGTTTGTCAGGGATCGACTGACATCGCTGGAAATTTGACTAAGTACAGTGTTGAGGGTCCCGAGTCCAGGTGGCTGGGGATGGGGGTCACGCGATTCGCCCATTCTGCGACGCCCAGTTGCTTGCTTTGTTGGGCGTGTGTGTGTTTAAGTATGTATGTGTGCGTGCGTGTGTGTTTCTCCTTCCTGAAACTTAACCGTCTACCTTTAAATCCTCCCTTCCTCACTCTCACTCAATTACCTCCTTGTCCTTAACCGTGGCCACCGATTGTGTCACGATGCGTGAGCCTTTACCTCTATTTTTCTAGTTATCCTCAGAACTGGAAGTGGATCGCAACATTTGAAAAAAAAAGAATGAGTATTCTGTTTTATGGTAAAGTTCAACCTTGCTCAAAGATATATATATATATATATATATATATACATATATATATACATATATATATATATATACATATATATATTATATATATATGTGTATGTGTATGTGTAAATACACAAATATATATTACTATACATATGTGTGTGCATATATATATATATATATATATATATCTGTGTGTGTGTTATTCAGAAAGCTTGAGAATGAATGGTGCAGTTTATATATGTTGGGACTCTGCTAATATGCCGTCTATGTAGGGGTATACAGTGACAAATGTTTTAAAAGTTTTACAGCACTGTATCTTGGATGACTCATCCCCGATACAACATTATAAGTACGAATTCACGAGAGACTGTAGTGTGTTCTTTTCTGAAGCTGATCTCTTTCATATTACTACTACTACTACTACTACTACTACTAGCTAAGCTACAACCCTAGCTGGAAAAGCAGGATGCTGTAAGCCCTAAGGCTTCAACAAGGAAAAATAGCTCAATGAGGAAATGAAATAAGAAAATGAATAAACTATAAAAGTAATGAACAATGAAAATAAGATATTTAAGAACAGTAACAATTTTAAAACATATTTTTTATAATATAAACTATTAAAAAACCTTATGCCAGCCTGTTAAACATAAAAACATTTGCTGCAAGTTTGAACTTCATATTCAACTAACGGATTAGGTAGATCATTCCACGACTTGGATACATCTGGAATAAAACTTCCATTATACTGTGTAGTATTGAGCCTCATGATGGAGAAGGCCTGATTTAGAATTAACTGCATACCTAGTATTACGAACAGGATGGTACTGCCCGGGAGGATCTGAATGTAAAGGATGGTCAGAATTATGAAAAAACTTATGCAAAATGCATAATATACTAATTGAACGACGGTGACAAAGATTAATATCTAGATCAGGAATAAGAAATTTAATAAATCGCACGTTCTTGTCTATCAAATTAAGATGAGATTCAGCAGCTGAAGACCAGACAGGAGAACTATACTCGAAATAAGGTAGAAGAATGAAAGAAATAAAACACTTCTTCAGAATAGGTTGATCACCGAAATTCTTAGAAGAAATTCTCAATAAAATGGGGGAAATGATATAACAGAATTTTAGCGCATGGCTATGTAGGTGCAGTTGTCACATATGTTGGCAGAAGAGACTATACTTCATAACAATGTGACAAATTAACAACAATTTCACATCGGAGGAAAAGACTTCATATTGTTAAGACAGAACCTAAGAACATCTTAGAAACCTGGTTTTTTCATGTAATCAGAAATTGAGACAGGGTAGTTTGCGTTAAATGCTAATAAAGAGGTAATGGCTGTATAAAGTGTTTAAAAATTGTTCATGAGTAGCACATTCGAGTGACAGGAGACCTACCATATATACATATGATTAGCGCCCAACACCCCTCTCCACCCAAGCTGAAACAAGGAATTGCCGGGCAGTTGGTGATGATGACTTTGCAGGTAGAATGATAGGTTACTCCAAACCACCCCTGTATCCCTAGCTCACAAGGACAGTTAGATTGCAGACACTACTTGAAAGTAACAGGCTTGAGCGGCGCTGAAAAAGGAATGATGGAGTAAGTCACGGATAAACAGGAAATAAACATTAAGCCAGTAAAGGCACTTGATCTCAACTGAGAAAATTTTTTTGTCATATTTTTGGGTGTAATTTATTAATAGTAATGTATCATTAAATCAAAATCTTAGGTGCACTATCCTTTAATTATTACTGTCTTTTGCATCTCAAGTTCTATTGATCGTTAATAAGTGCAAGTTTGTGAGTACTGTTTAAGTATCCTTCTACACGTCACTTATTCTGCTATGGCCTTAGAAATAGAGAGAGAGAGAGAGAGAGAGAGAGAGAGAGAGAGAGAGAGAGAGAGAGAATCTGAAAAGTCTTGAGGTGAGCGTCCATCAATCTGGCTCTGAAAGACAGGATACATTATCCATCTTGAAGCTTCCCTGGTCACATTGGCAGACGAATCATGTTAGTATTGACGAGTGACAAGTATGTGGCCAGGGAGGAAGCGTCACTAGAGTGATGTCGAGTCTCGTGTGTCCCATAGGGCAGGGATTCTGGAATTTAAGGGTTGGCGTGGGGTTAACCCACAAGGGGGGGAGGGGATAGGGAGGGTTAATGCTTTCTCATGAAATTTAGTTGATTATATGTTCATTTTTATGGACATATTAGATATATGGACGTTAATAGAGACGGGAGGTTTATTTAGACTGATTAACAATTTGTTTCTCCCAAGGAAGAATTAAGCTAATCTGTATGTAAGTAGTTTAAGGAGTAAACAAGGTGACTAACGATTTTCTAAAAGTAATAGAATTGACGAATTTTCCTGCAATTCGATAAAGAATTATAGTTCGCCTTTCTTTCAAGTCGTTCGTCCAGTTTAGTATAAGTATGAGAGAAAAGTGTTGCAATGTAACATCTTGTTTTTTAAATGTGAGATTTTATTTTTACCAAATGCAGAACTAATTTGAAATGCCCTAGTTCATTTGTTTACTTTCAATATTGGAAGATATTTGGACAATTTCTAAGGTACCTGAGCTGTCAAAAATTACGTCTAAATATTTAGATAGATACACACACACACACACACACACACACACAACACCCTTCCTACTACTCACCCTTTCCTAACTACAACCCATTGGTTCGGCAATTTGAGTGAGTGGTTTTCGAGTGTACCTCACGGAGTACCCCCTCTCATAAGGGTATGGGGTATGACTACTCTCTCTCCCCCTGAGTGTGACAGGATATATATTTACGGTATATATACATATATATATATATATATATATATATACTTTTTATTATATATAGGAGATTCAGATTCATCCAGGGATTTCTTAGAAATTGTCTCGGAATATAGATAACGCCGTTCAAGTACTCCATCCTTTTCAAGTCCCAATGACTTAGGTGTAATTTAGAATTCATTTGGTATATAGTTTATTAGCTTAGGTGTAATTAAAACCCGTACAGGCACAAAAGTAGTCGTTTTGATTTTTTGCCCTGGAAGTAAACTCTTTAGCAAGTTCATATGAATTTCATTATTTTGACGAAGTGGTTTAAAGAATAATGATCACCTATATCACAGATAGAAACTCTCTCTCTCTCTCTCTCTCTCTCTCTCTCTCTCTCTCTCTCTCTTTTCAGTGATAACGATACTTCGTTGTTATTGTCAGTGAGGGAATAATTCATTACTTTGCCCTGTTAGATATGCATGATCATATAACTATTTTGATTCTTTTGGTGATTTTTAGAATATATGAGGAATAAGAATTCTATTGACATTCAATTCTTGTTTGAAGCTATTTCCGTTTCCCATGATATATTCTGCTTACTCCTTCTAGGTTCCCCATTTTACTTAGACAGGAAATGCGTTTATTTTTGAAAGCACAGAGAACTGCCTCCTTGACTTAAATACATACATATTACGTGATTGTAATAATTAATGTTTTCTGATTTTATGGCTTAATTATTAATACTTATAATATTATATATATATATATATATATATGTATGTGTGGTGTTTGTGTGTGTAGATACATACATACATGTAAATATCAACCACAATGGCATTTATAATCGAATTCTACCTGGGATTATATATCCAATGGAATTAATTTATGATAATAGCTTCAGGCTGGGCCCAGATTCGAACCCCTGTCTCTCAGGGGTTCGAATCTAGATAGGTCAGTTGGTAGAGTCATCGCAGGCATGGTTTCGGCTGAGAGACAGGGGTTCGAATCTATATAGCTCAGTTGGTGGAGTCATCGCAGGCATGGTTTCGGCTGAGAGACAAGGGTTCGAATCTTGGCCGAGCCAGATGTTATTATCATAAATGAATTCCTGTGGATATATACTCCCAAGTAGAATATGATATTAAATGCCATTGTGGTTGATATTTACATTGATTAAAATCACGAGTGTTAGTAATATATATTCATACATACATGCATATGTGTATATATGCTTATATGTGTACATATATTTTCTCTGGTAATAATTACCTAATACGTCGAATCAACAGAAATGGGGTATGTAATCTTGTGGAATATTTACCTTACAGTAATGATAAAGAGTTCAAAATAGCAATATAGTGAATGCAAGATATGGAAGGATGGTGCATTGTATGGTAAGGGGGTGGGGGGTTCATGGCCATGATAATGATCCTTTGCTTTTATATATGAATTGGAAAGTTTACTGCACGAAGGTTTTATCTACGTTTTAGGTTATAGGATGAATATAGCAGTTTCATTTGTCTATAAATGTGTGTTTTAGTATCTGTGTACATTTGATGATACTCACTAATAAATCATCATCATCATCTCCTCCTACGCCTATTGACGCAAAGGGCCTCAGCTAGATTTCGCCAGTCATCTCATAGACTAACTAAATCCTTAGGGGATTCATTGACTGAATTCATCGAAGGACAGTCAATCCCTTGTGATGCGCAGTTCCTGTAAAGTTATATTATTTAATTTCTTATCAGTTAGTCTGTTTATAGAATATTCTATGTTTTAATTTGCTTGCGTTTCTATATATCCATTTAGTTGCCTTTCACCCTTTGTTTATATTAGTCGATTTGCCTTTCATATATCTTGGCTTATTCCAGTATTCTCTCTCTCTCTCTCTCTCTCTCTCTCTCTCTCTCTCTCTCTCTCTCGAGTTTTATCATGCCCCGCGTTTCTGTCTTATTCACTTTTCATTTTCCTTCATTTCAGCTCCATTCACTTCCCTACCCTTCCCCTTGAATGTTCTCCATTTGGAATCTTCCCCTACGATCTCTCTCTCTCTCTCTCTCTCTCTCTCTCTCTCTCTCTCTCTCTATAATTTAGATTCGATGTATTTCACCCTTTAGGTCGACTTTTACATCGACATTTGTATTTCCTCTTTTTATTTTTAGTTTGTCTAAGTATCTCTCTCTCTCTCTCTCTCTCTCTCTCTCTCTCTCTCTCGTATTTATTCGCCTCTTTTGTGTGTTTCTTTCATAAAATTATTTCTCCTTCCTTTAAGTTTCTGGCTTGTATCTCTCATTATTTTTATTTTTGTCTTTTTGATACATTTAATTCATGTCGCTCACTTATTTCCTTTCTCTCACTTACGTATTTTTTTTTTACTTTCCTCCCCTGGATTTTCTATATCGAACCCCACCTCTCTCTCTCTCTCTCTCTCTCTCTCTCTCTCTCTCTCTCTCGGTGCAAAGACCCTGGGCCTGACACCCTCTCGGGCCACGACGTTGAGAGATCTGTTTTCATTACCGATCTTTTGTACGCTTAATAACCTCCACTTTGGTTGATAACTTCAATTGTTCCACGTCAATGCAAAGGATAAACTGCAAGGGACAATACTCATCCTCTGCCTTCTGTCTCTTTTGCTCTTTATGAACGCCGTGTGCTAGGTTTGTGTATGGAATCGTATGTTTGATCATACATATATACATACATATACATACATAAATGTACTTACATTTACAGCATATATATATATATATATATATATATATATAAAATTTGATATCAACCCTAATGGAAAATGTCTATAAATGAATTTTTTAATTAGAAATATATTTTTCGAAATAAATTGGAATTTAGCTGTTTGCAGTGAATCATGAAGAGAAGATATTTATTTTTTAAATTAATAGATGAGCTATTTATATCTCATTATGATGAATAATGTTAGATTTTAGCGATCTCTCTCTCTCTCTCTCTCTCTCTCTCTCTCTCTCTCTCTCTCTCTCTCACACTTGTTTATGTCAGTAAGATAACCTGATAATATGACATACTGCTGTGAAAATCAATATCGGCCCTAAAATGTTTTTATTAACAAACTTTAATGTTTATTTGCGATATTCTCTTTTGTAAAAGGATTCACACTCCATGCCATTGCTTTGAATTCAGTGAATGCACTGCATATGGATTTATCGAGACTAGAGAATGAATCTTCCCTATATAATAAAGAGCAGGTGTCTGGCTATATATATATATATATATATATAGATAGATAGATAGATAGATAGATAGATAGATAGATATATATATATATATAGATAGATAGATAGATAGATGATATATATATATATATATAGAGAGAGAGAGAGAGAGAGAGAGAGAGAGAGAGAATATATATATATATATATATATAATCCGAGTTGCCTGTGCGTGCATATCTATCCAAACATTTAGACGTCATTGTTGATGGGTCGTGTACACTACTATATACATAAAATATCCTACACATTTCCTTCGTCTCTCTTTCACTCATGACCGATAAAATCATGCACGTGCTTACGAATGGCCATTCCCTTAGTAATAGTAATTTTTTAAATGAAATTATGTAATAGTATATGATAGAAAAATTTGTGACTGCGTACTTCCGGAAGTCTTAGCGATTACTAAGTACAAAAGAGTTGTATTTGTACGGACAGTTTAATCATTACCGTTCGTAAAAAAAAAAAAAAAAAAACAATACCGTGGATGATACTTATTTATGCATGTATATATATATATATATATATATATTATATACATATATGTATGTATGTATGTATGTATGTATGTATTATTTATACTGTCTATGTATATGTATATGCAATATTGTCAATGCAGATTTATATATCCTCTTTTAGCAACCCTTTCTTTAGGGGAAACTCATGGCTCTCTCTCTCTCTCTCTCTCTCTCTCTCTCTCTCTCTCATATATATATATATATATATGTATACATATATATATATATATATATATATTTGTATATATATGAGAGAGAGAGAGAGAGAGAGAGAGAGAGAGAAACTGACTTGACTTGCTGACTGACTGAATCTGATTGACCCGCTCCAAAACCCGGGACTCCCGGAGTCCTGAGTGCTCACAGCAGCTGTCCTTCTAGGGACACATCCACCTCGAGTGATCTATCACCATCATGTCAGTGGACGGCTTCCCTCTGATAGATGTTATGACGGCGACTGATGCCGTCACTCGAGGGATAATTTTCTATATCCTGTCACGAGGTGATGTACTGTTTTATGGCCGCAATTGGGTGAATTTATGGTTCGAAGGGAGGAGCTGTCATTTTTGTGAAGGACTTTTTTTATTGTTATTATTATTGTTGTCGTTGTTGTTATTACTGTTATTATTATTATTATAATTGTTTTTATTATTATTATTATTATTATATTAATAATTGGTTTATAATAATATTATTATTATTATTATTATTATTATTATTATTATTATTGTTATTATTATTACTAGCTAAGTATATGAAAATAAGGAAATTAAATTATAAGATAAAAAAGTAATTTTACAAAAAATCTGTGAATTTATAGATCCAAAGGAGGAGCTGCTATTTTGTGAAGGGCGTATTATTATTATTTTTTATTGTTACTATTATTATAATTATTATTATTAATATTATTGTTGTTGTTGTTGTTGTTATTATTATTATCATTATTATCATTATTATTATTATTATTATTAATAGCTAAGCTACAACCTAGTATTCAAGAAACTATAAAGCTGTGGCCGGTTCTTCGATTTCTATAGCATTCAACATAACAATAATTATCTTAATCAACGACTATAGCAATTAGATCTATTGAACAAATATGAATTTATCTCATTTATCTAAAGTGATTAATCTAATTATTGTGGTAGTAAACTGGTGGCCCCACAAAAAAATCTGCATTGAAATCCCACGGTCATTATTATTATTATTATTATTATTATTATTATTATTATTATTATTACAAGCTACGCTACAACCTCAGTTGGAAAAGGGCTCCAACAAGGAAAAATAGCCCAGTGAGGAAAGGAAACCGGGAAATACATGAAAAGTAATAACAATCAAAATAAAACATTTCAAGAACATCAATATCAAATTGAATTAGATCTATCATATATGTATACTATAAAAAATTCATAAAAACAAGAGGAGGAGAATCAAGACAGAATAGCGTGTCTGAGTATACCCTCAAGCAAGAGAACTCTAACCCATAACCGTGGAAACCATGGTACAGAGGCTATGACGGTTTCGTTTTGGGGGTCATATTTAATGATTGGGAATGATAAAAAATGGTTTTATATTATTTATGAGATGTAGTTATGGTGATTATTTCTTCCTTTAATGGTGGCTAGGATGATTTATTGTTTTTTGGTAATTATGTGATTTTATATGAAATATATGTTCAGCATGAATTATTACATTTCGTAAAACTTTCGCAATCGTTAAATGCAAAAATTACAATCGATATCAATATAAATTATCAATAGTTTATATATATATATATATATATATATATATAAATAGTTTTGTGCCTGACTGAGGAACATTTCAGAAACTTGACAGTCGTTGAAATATATTAAAAAACAAATATTATTTGATAGATTCGCGTTAGTTTTAGTTTACCATTTATATTTTCTATATTGATAATGTATTATTCACTTTGTTTATGAAATATTCTTAATATCTTTGAGAGGTATCAATATATTTTTACTTCAATCTTGCAATATTTTACAAAGAAAATTGTCATTCGATATTTTTTCTTTCTCCCTCTGTACTTCTGATTTTTTCATTATATTTTCAACTTATTCTTAACCAAGTTTCTTTTTATGTGTATGCCACTTTTTTATATACAGTAGTCAGTTTTTTATTTTTTATAAGATTTTTTATTTATATATACATTGGTCTGATAGTTTCGTATTTCCTTATACTCATATCCTTATCATTTGTTTTCCTCTCACTCTAATTTTTTATTGTTCTACTAACTGAATTTTTCCTTTTACATTTGTTATTTTCAGTCTTTACTTCTTAATGTCTTTGTAAATTTACTTATATTTTATATATTTATTTTTTATTTCCATAAACTTAAATTTTTTATGAGGTTATACGTTCGGTTTTGTGTATTGGTTAAAATTTCGTTATTATATTATCATATTCTTTCGGCTTTTTATATGCATCCTTATCCTGTCGTTTTTTTTCTATTTCTTTTTGAATTTTTCATGTCTTTACTCTTAATTTTTTTTATTCCTTATATTTCAGTTATTGTATTTCCCCCAGACCTTTGGTTATATTTTCTATACTCTACCTTTTTAATTCCTTATATTTTCATTTTTATAAGCTTTCTGTTTCTTTTATCATTTCCTTATAATTCCAATTCTATGCCCTTTCAATCTCGTTTATCATTTTCTTATACTTACATTTTGATACCCCTTCAGTTTTGGTTATAATTTCTTTATAATTTCAATTTTATATCTTCAATTTTGTATATAAGTTCCTTATAATTCATATTTTATACCCTTTCAATGTCTTTATCATTCCCTTATGATTATTTTACTACGTAGTATTAATTTCCAAAAATATCGCGTTTATGAAATCACTGCTTTATAAAGATAAGCAGACGAAAGTCTTCGAAGTGACTGAAGGCGATGTTTGTATGCGCCCAAAATGCCACATCAAGGACCAGGTAACATTAATCTTGACTGGGGATCAGGTAATATCTGTGTTGCGACAGAGATTGATGGTCAGAGTTGCCTTGAAGAAAAAAAAGGAAATCGCCTTGTCAGTGAAAAGAAAAAAAAAACTTGCATATAGAGATTACGCCATCGTTTTCGTGTGTGTTTGTTTTACATTACGATGATTATCATTATTATCACTAGTGTACGAACCCGTCAAAAATGACGGCTAAATATTCAGATTGATATGCACTCACACAAACAGACTCAACACTTTTCACCCCCTCCCCCTTTGCTAGGTATAACTCCTCTCATCAGGGTATGACTACTTCCTCAATCCCTACCTGAAGGATGGGGAGAGAGCAAGTAATTATACGGGTGACGATGCCAATGAGCGTGACCGGAAAGAAATATTATATATATATATATATATATATATATATATATATATATATATATATATTTATATACATATGCATATATACATATGTACATATATATGTATATGTGTATATATATATATTATATATATATATATATATATATATATATATATATATATATATAATTAGTCCCAGTGTAATCCTGTTTGCATTATTTGTCATGTAAAGATAGAGTTAAAATTTTGTTAATGGCTGGATAAACTGATCAAATGACTCATGGTTGAATTTGATTTATCATCATCATCGTCATCTCCTTCCACCCCTATTGACGCTTATATTTCGTCATTCGTGTCTATCTTGAGCGTTTAAATCAATACTTCTCCATTCATCATCTACTTTTATACTTTCTATAACTTGAATAAAAAAGAAAATTAAAGGAGAAATGAGTTACCCTCAAATATTATAGATTTGCCTACATTCATTTCCGCTAACGTTTTGTGAAAAGTATTTGATTGAATAAAGGGGGAGACAATAAAGCAAGTAAAGTGAAATATATCAAAGTTTTATTTTTCTGGATAAGATGTTTTACGAATTATCATGGTTTACGCATGAATATGATATATGTATGAATTTATACTTATATGTGTAATGCGTAAGATTTATGAAGATCATTATAAGAAAAACATCAGGACAGATTTTATACTTTAACAAACAGGTTTTTTTTTATTTATTTTTTTTTATAATAAACTTTTATGGGAAAAATATCATAAAAAAAGGAGTTTGCGATAACGACCCTACACTGAGTGTTACGATAATGGTGAATATTATAAAGATATTAGTATAAATAATAATACTAAAGACAAACTTTATGTTGGATGAATAGGTTGACAAACCCCATACTGTAAGTTAAAAACTGAAAGAAAGTTATTTTTCGCAAGGAAAAGCAAACTAGAGTAATATATAATCAGGTGTTTGAATAATATTATTTGTTTCAGCTAAAAAGTGATAGTCTGGAGCAAAATTGATAACCAAAAGAAAACATATTAAAGGTCATATCAGAACTTATTTAGGAAAGTCATAAATCAACAAGAGTATTTATCCAACCAAAGAATGATTTGTATGGAATGAATAAGCTACAGTTTACTGTAATTTATATATATATATATATATATATATATATATATATATATATATGAATTTATAATACATATATATATGCATATATATATATGTATATATATATATATATATATATATATATATATATATATATATATATATAATACATATTTATATATGCATGTATATATATATATATATATATATATACATATATATATATATATTATTTATCATCATCATTTATCATCATCATCATCATCATTATCTCCTCCTACGCCTATTGATGCTAAGGGCCTCGGTTAGATTTCGCCAGTCGTCTCTATCTTGAGCATTAAATTCAATACCTCTCCATTCATCATCTACTTCGCGCTTCATAGTCCTCATCCATGTGGGCCTGGGTCTTCCAACTCTTCAAGTGCCTTGTGGAGCCCAGCTGAACGTTTGGTGAACTAATCTCTCATGGGGAGTGCGAAGAGCATGCCCAAACCATCTCCATCTACCCCTCATCATGATCTCATCCATATATGGCACTCTAGTAATCTCTCTTATAGTTTCCTTTCCAATCCTGTCCTGCCATTTAACTCCCTATATCTTTCTAAGGGCTTTGTTTTCCAATTTACTAAATCTATTGGAGAACCGCTTCATTGTCATACCATGACTCATGTCCATAGAGTAACATTGATATCACTAAACTGACATAGGGTTCTCTTGCTTGAGGGTACACTCGGGAACGCTGTTCTGTCTTGTTTCTCTTCTTCTTGTTTTGTTAAAGATTTTATAGTTTATATAGGAAATATTTATTTTAATGTTACTGTTCTTAATATATTTTATTTTTATTGTTTGTTAGTTCTTTTATTTCCTCTTTTCCTTTCCTCACTGGGCTATTTTCCTGTTGGAGCCCCTGGGCTTATAGCATCCTGCTTTTCCAACTAGGGTTGTAGCTTAGCAAGTAGTAATAATAATAATAATAATAATAATAATAATAATAGTCTGATTTTTATATATATCATATCAGGCTATTTGATTTCCAAATTTTACCTAACCTAGCCATTGTCTGATTAGCTTTTTACAATCCTTCACTAAACTATATTTCTAAAGACCCTTTATTGGATATCGTAGTTCCTAAATACTCAAGTGATTCTACCTCATTAATCCTTTCTCCTTTCAATGATATTACATCTTCAATTGCATACTCCGTTCGCATTATCTCTGTCTTTCTTTTATTTATCTTCAGCCCAACCCCGTGTGATATTTCATGCATCCTGGTAAGCAAGAATTGCAAATTCTGTGGTG
This sequence comes from Palaemon carinicauda, assembly GCF_036898095.1. Lineage (NCBI taxonomy): Eukaryota > Metazoa > Arthropoda > Malacostraca > Decapoda > Palaemonidae > Palaemon > Palaemon carinicauda. The sequence continues at coordinate 27,723,849 of NC_090738.1, read as the reverse complement.
TTCTACTAACAAAGACACTATCATCAGCATACTCTAGGTCTGCTAAATTCTTATCACCAATCCAGTCCAATCCTTCTCCACCATCTCTGACTGTTCTATGCATTACAAAATCCATGAGGAGGATAAACAACAAAGGTGATACCACATTACCTTGGAGTACCCCGCTATTAACTGGAAATTCATTTTGATAAGATTCCATTAACATTAACTTTGCATTTGCTATGCTCATTAACAGACTTAACAAAATCTACATATTTAAGAGGAATTCCGTTTCAACGCAGGACTCTCCACACAATTGACCGGTGCACGTTATCAAAGGCTTTTTCATAGTCCACAAATACCATCAAAATGAGATTTCTACTGTATATTCTACGCATTTTTGTACATGTCTCAAAATAAAAATTTGTTCAGTGCAACTTCTACCTTTTCTAAATCCTGCCTGTTCATTTCTCAGCTTTTCATCAATCCTTCTCTCCACTCTCTTTAGAATAAGCTATTATGTATTTTTATAACAACTGACGTAAGTGTTATGCCTCTGTAAGTATTTCAATCAGTCAGGCTTTTTTATTTATTTTTTTTTTATTGTTATTTTCTCCAATACTCCTAACTCCCATTCACCAAGTTTTACCTCTTCATGCCACATTTTACAAAATATTCTTGTAAGTAGTCTGGGAGTCGCTTCATTGTCGGCCAGTATCATCTCGGCAGTTATTCCATCGTATCCCTGGGCTTTCCATCTCTTTAGTGTTTTAAGGATAGCTTTGACTTCAAACACACTGAATTCATTCATGGGCACATCAAGGTCTTCATCAGCTTCAGGTATATCAATCAAATTTTTCCCTTCATATCTCCTATTCATAAGCTCACTAAACTGTTCCTTCCAACGTTGTCTTTCTTCATATTCTGTTCCTATAACAGAGTCATCTCTCTTTTTGATGGATATATGCTTCTTTTTCTTTACCACAGCCAAGCACATTTTTAAAGAAATCGGGAACATTGCATAATTTAACTGCATACTGTTTAGCCTATTCAATGTATGCTAAAGAAACGTCTTGTAATTTCATGTCCACCTGACCCCTTTTCTTTCTTTCTTTTACTGAACACACACACACACACACATATATATATATATATATATATATATATATATATATATATATATATGTATGTATGTATACATATATGTGTATATATATATATATATATATGTGTGTGTGTATATATATATATATATATATATATATATATATATATATATATATATATATATATATATAAATTTCATGGTCATTCTCATCTTCACTTCAATTACACGGTTTACTCGTAAAGTAAACATACGTGCTATTTTGAATTGCATTATTATGAATTTACGTTATAATTAAAACCACCCCATCATTTATAGTGACTGGATTTTAATTATGCTTTTCCATGCTTCGGTGCTTTTGCATCTCCGCGTAAAATCCTCTGCTACGCTCTCACTTTGCGTTACTAATCATGCGTACGACTCTCGGGAACCTCTTAAAAGATGAACCAATCTTGGCGGAGTTAAAGCAGAGAGATACGGGCGCGCAAATGCATCATGCAGAAATGGACGATTTTATACCTTCAATGGCACTAAACTTCGAATTGAATACATTCATTCGTGCGTTCTATCCCCCCCCCTCCCTCCTTTAAGTACATATTCGTATGTGTATATATACATGGCAATGCCTTTACGAGTCCTTTTAATTCAGAACGAGATTTAACGTGTTTTGATACACGTGTTAGCTTAACCTATGTTGGCTGACATAACAGTGGACTTTAAAAATCGTATTCTGCCGTTTCTGAGTCAATATGCTCGCGCGGGCCTTCTTGGAATTGCTTGGAAGGACTCGGGGTATGTAGAACACACCCACAATGGGGATTTGGATACTGTGGGGTGGGTTGGGGGGATATGGGGAAATCTCCCCCCAAGAAATGAAATGAGATAGTCCAAGCTATATAAGTTACTTCCAAGAAGGAAAGTGTGCTTGACCTAATTAGAGCTAAATACCAAGACTTTTGTTTACGATTATTTCAGTTTTGTTTATATATTCTTCTTTCCTATGTGTTCTTCAATCCAAATTTTGAGGAGTTATATTTCGACATGGAAATAAAAAAAATATGAAACTATCTTTTTTTATTAACAGTAAATATTATGTTATTTACTTCAAGAGAGGAAGTGTGCATGACCTAATTAAACCTAAATACTAAGATTTTTTTTTACGATTATTTCCTTCTTGTTTAAAATTTATATTCTTCTTTCCTATATATTCTTCAATCCTAGATTTGAGGAGTTGTGTTTCTAAATGGAGATAAAAAAAGGTTTCTTCAATCCAAAATTTGAAAAGGAGTTATGTTTCGACATGTAAATAAAAAAGGTTAAAACTGTTTATTATTATTATTATTATTTGGAAATTTCATGTTATTTGTATCAACTTAGGAGTGATCAACGTTCCTTGAGGATTACATCTTATCCACTTCAACTTTTTAAAAACAGGTAATCTTTTCTTTACGAAAAGAAAAGAATGTTGACAAGCGCACACGCCCCTTGGAGTAAATCAACTAATTCCTTTCTACCGACTGAATCTTACGACCTAGGGACGATTCTCTATCTAATGGCCTCTTCCCTTCCGTCCCCAAAATCTCTCTCTGAGGAGCAGTTTCTCTTGTCCCGTTCCTTCTTCCCCCTCCTTCTCCAAAAGCGCCTACTCCTCCTCCTCCTCTTCCCTCGTCAAATCAATCTTCATTCAACCTTCGAAGACTCCCCTTCGCCGATGTCAAAATAACGCCAAACATCCGCCCCACGACCCTTCTACCTTTCCTTGTTCCCCTAACTTTTCTCTCAGAGTTTTTCCCCGCGCGGCGAACGAGTCGCGAAGGGGCATTAATACAAAGCCAAATGAAATAGCGAGGTCAATCTCGCTAATTACTTCCAAAGACAAGTCGAGCTCGTTCGCTGGATGTCAAGTTTGATGCCAGAGGGAGACTCGAACCTAGGGGTGTCTGTCGCCCTGAAGGAGGAGGAGGGCTGATATCAAAGAGAGAGAGAGAGAGAGAGAGAGAGAGAGAGAGAGAGAGAGAGAGAGAGAGAGAGAGAGAGAGAGAGAGAGAAATAAGAATTTGGTAGAGAAAAAGAAATGTGATGTAAAGAAACTTAATAGAACGAGATTGTGATATAAAGATGGAAGTCGGAAGAGAGAGAGAGAGAGAGAGAGAGAGAGAGAGAGAGAGAGAGAGAGAGAGAGAGAGAGAGAGAGATCTGTGCTCTGACGAAGAGAACTTGACAGATATAGGAAATTCTGAATAAAACACGACGCTAGGGATCCGAACTGTGGGGGTTATTTACTGGCATTTTTCCATTTCTTAAACAAGAAAATAAAATTAATGGTTCTGATACCGTATGGCCCATTTTAGATCTATATGATAGGGAAGTTTTGGAAGTATGGGCACGGAATATATAATGGCTTATTTCAACTTTGAATTACAATACTGTTTCCAGGAGCCCTTTCTTATGTCCTTTTTATGATAAGTTTTCATGTGAAAGGGGTACATATGTTTTGATTTGAGAGTAATAAAAAAATATATAATAATAATAATGATAATAATAATAATAATTTTATTTCAGCAAAAGCTATATACAGAGTTACAATAAGAGTACAGTGATCTTACACTTTTGACATCGGTAAAAAAAAGATGATTATCAAAATGAACATCCTTATAAAGGGTTGCTGATTGTAATACATTTAGATTTGTCGTTTTTTAATATATCTCTAGATTTATACATTAACCTATGATTAAAAATAATGAAAGAATAATAATTTGTGCAATTTGAGAATAAAAAAAGAAATAGTTAAAATGATCATCCAAAATGGGTTGCTGAATGTAATGGCAATTAGATTTGTCATTTTTTTAATGTAACTTTAGACTTATACATTAACTTATGATTAAAGATAATGAAAGAATAATAATTTGTTCGATTTGAGAATGAAAAAAAAAATAGTCAAAATGATCATCTTTGTAATAAATTGCTGATTGTAATGGCATTTATATTTGTCATTTTTTAATGTAACTTTAGACTTCGACAAAAAATAATGAAAGAATAATTTGTTCGATTTGAGAATAAAAAAAAAAATAGTCAAAATGATCATCCTTATAATGGGCTGCTGATTGTAATGGGATTTAGATTTGTCATTTTTTTAATGTAACTTTAAACTATTTATTAACTTATTAAAAACAATGAAATAATATGTTCCGATTTGAGAATAAAAAGAAATAGTCAAAATGATCATCCTTATAATGGGTTGCTGATTGTAATGGCTTTTAGATTTCTTATTCTTAAATTTAACTTTAGACTTGTACAATATGCAGTACATGTCATGCAAACCATTATCTTTGATTTTCGTTCAGTATACGAAAACAGTAGATGCTACATTTGCACGGTAGGCGGATTCTATCAATCGTTCACATAGTGTCCGAAGAATTTACAAAAATGTCTCTTGAATTTTTCTGCATACTGTACATTAATTTATGATGAAAAATAATGAAAGAATGATAATTTGAGAAATAGAACAAAATTCATAGTTACTATTTGGATGTGTAATATAAATCTGGGATGTCATAAGTGTAACAACACGCTTCCCTTATTGTAACTCTGTATATGACTTTTGTCGAAATAAAGATTATTATTATTATTATTATTATTATTATTTTTATTTTTACTGAATTTTCAACGCAAATTCTTTTAAGATAATCTGAAAGAATAGATAAGTTAATGTTTTTTCATACTAATGATAATAATAATAATAATAATAATAATAATAATAATAATAATAATAATAATAATAATAATAATAATAATCTTTATTTCAGCAAAAGCCATATACAGAGTTACAATAAGGGTACAGTGATCTTACACTTTTGACATCGGTAAAAAAAAGATGAGATATGCAATAATATCAGTGATATATTATAAACATCAATTAGCAGGTTGACCACAGAGTTCTAAGGTCTGGGTAACAAAATCACAATAGAATTAACGCTTAACAATGATGATAACATACTTATCAGCAAACAAAAAGAGAGGGAGAAAAAAAAAATGGATATGACAATGATAAATATGTTGGAACAGAAAGATAAGAATTATTTTTTATAATGAATAAATATTCATATAAGTTTCATAGAATGTTGTAGTGATATGTTCTCACCGCTCAAAAAATACTGAAAAGGGTGCAACAAATAAAGATTGCATTCGACGTTTTCTTCAAAATTCTCATAGTAATTGGAATTTACTTTGCTATCAATCATTTATAGATTTAAGTCATCTGAAAAAAAAAAATTTTCTCTCTCTCTCTCTCTCTCTCTCTCTCTCTCTCTCTCTCTCTCTCTATATATATATATATATATATATATATATATATATATATATAATAAGGCTGAAAAGCACGATTGATCATAGATAAATTAAGAGGAAGGTAGCCTAACTGAAATATCATCTTTTTTTTTTTTATTATTATTGTAAGGGTTCCATTTTCAAATAAATCGCACCAAGAAAAGCTATCACTTCCAAGGAAACGAGGAATTGAAAAAAAAAATAAGAAAACGAAATAATAAAAAAGTGCGAAGGAAAGAAGAAGAAAACAGGGAATTAAAAAGAAAAGAAAACTAAGTAACATAACACACGAAGAATAGAAAAAAAACGAGAAATGTCTATACATTAAGAAATCACCCCCTCTTTGGCAGCGTGGTAGGGGGAAGGAGAGAGGGAGGAAGGTTAGTTTGACCCTACATAACAGAAGGGCGTCGTAGCATAATGTAACAGCTTCCAGCAGGCCATAACTCTGTGCTGCAGAACATTAAGAGGCGGCCGGGGCGACAAGAATAATACGCAAGGGACATTCGCTATCGGGGGGGACCCCTCGAAGCCAATAAACAGCCTCTGGTCCCACACAACGCCAAAGTTCGCTTCGCTCTTTCATCACGGCCCATTTTGGGGTTTGGTCAGGTGGGGAGGGGTGCTTACGGGGGAGGGGGGAGGGGCTTCTGGAGGTGGGAGAAAAGGGTGGGGGTCGGATGTGAGATGTAGTGGACAGTGAGGGGAGTCAGAAAGCTTGAGGAATTGGGAAAGGGGGGTGGGGTGAGGGAGTGATATGTAGATGGTAGTGGGAGGGGGGAGTTAGAGAGCTTTAAGAGTTTGGGGTTAATATTTAAGGGGAGATAGTGTGGTTTGCTCAGGTGGGGGTGCTTAAAGGGGAGGGGAATGGGCCGGAAAGCTTAAGGAAATGAGAGAAAAGTAGGGGGTTCGTGTGTGGTATGTAGAATAGGAAGGGGGGGGGGGGGGAGCCGGGAATAGAGAGCTTGAAGAGTTGGGGGTTGACATTTGAGGGGAAATTTTAGGGGTTGATTTAGAGTGGTGGTTTAAGGGGGAGGGGAAGGGGCCAGGAAACTTGAGGAGTTGGGAGAATGGGGGTGGGGATTTGAGTGTGATTTTTAGAGGACGATGGGGGGAGTAGAGAGCTTTAAGAGTTGGGGTTGATATTTGAGGGGAAATTTTAGGGTGTGCTCAAGGGTGGGGTTTAAGTGGGAAGGGAAGGGGGCAGAAAACTTGAGGAATTGGGAAAAAAAGTTTGGGATCATGTGTGATACGTAGACGGGAGAGGGGTAGTTAGAGAACTTGAAGAGATATAGGTTGATATTTGAGGGAAATTTTTTGGGGTTTGTTTAGGGTGGGGGTTTAAGTGGGAGGGGAAGGTACCAGAAAGCTTAGGGAGTTGGAAGAAAGATTGGGGATTCTTGTGTGATATGTAGATAGGTGGGGTGGGTTGGATCAGAGAGTTTGAAGGGTTGGGGTTGATATTTGAGGGGAAGTTTTTGGGGGTGTTTTTCAGGTTGGGGGTTTAAAGGGGAGGGGAAGGTGCCAGAAAGGTTAAGGTGTTGGGAGAAAGGTTAGGGGATCGGGTGTGATATGTAGACTTGTAGAGGACTGTGGGATGGGGAGTCAGAGAACTTGAAGAGTGTGGGGTTGACATTTGAGGGGAGGTGAGGGTCATAAGGGATGAGGAATTGGGGGAAGGTTGGGGGATGGGGTGACTTGAGGGAAAGAGTGTTTTTCTTCTCGCTATGGTCTTCGTCATATATTTTCCTTTTTTTTCATCTGTCATTATTCTCTGTTACCTTTAGCATTTTTCTTCGTCTCTGTACCAGTCTTCTACCGCTATTTAATCTTTGCATTATCTCTCTCTCTCTCTCTCTCTCTCTCTCTCTCTCTCTCTCTCTCTCTCTCTCTCTCTCGACGTGATCAAAGGGAGCTCCAAGACCTCCCTTCCCGACTGCACATGTCTTGAAAGACATCAAGGCAAGGTGCCAGTAATGCTACACTCTTCTAAAGGAACATTTATGAGACAAAGCTAGTGTACTTTACAGGTGAGGACAGGCGAGACAAGTAATATTCCATTTTCTCCTCCTTTTGTGCACATGTTCCGAGAATATGAGAGCATGTAAGGTAGGGTGACACTGCCTGTGTTGTTTAGTTTTTGAGTTTGTTGTTGTTTGTTGTCATTGTTGTTTTATTACTGATGATATCAGTTATGTCACAGATCTTAAGCAGTTCATGATGAAAATACCCCTTCTTCCTTTTAAAAGGTTTAAAGGTCTTTCATGAATGGTAGAAGTAAGGGACAACGACCTTGCCCTATCAAGCATGACAGTGCCGCAGAGACTGACCGTATATAATATGATCAATGCCCAAGCCCCTTTTCAGGGAGGGCCAGGCAAAGGCTGCTGATGACATACCAGCTAGACCAATAGGCTCCCCCAAACCCCCAATCTTAGCTCACATGGAGGGTTAGGTTGCAGCGACCAAAGGAACAAGGAGTTTGAGAGGGACTCGAACTTCAGTCTGGCAATCACCATGCAAGGACGTTACCTTCTAAAGATTTGTTTATTCTGAAGAAAGTTTTAAAACCGTAAAATAAAATCTAATTAATAATTATTGAAAACTGCATACATTTTTTTCGTGTTCATAGTTGAAAAGGTATAAGGATCTTTTCCGTGTTAAGAATAGTTGAAAACCATATAAATATCTTTGTATTGTTAAGAATAGTATAAAACCGTAAAATAATCTTTTATCTTAGTAAGAATAGTTTAGAATTAGTTGAGATAAGTTGAATAGCGTAAAAATGTCTTTTTCTTGTTAAGAATAGTTAAAAACCTCAAAATAAGATATTTTTTCTTGGTGAGAATAGCTAGAAACCATATAAACATCATTTTCAAAACAATAACATACAAAATCTATTATTACTATTTTATTTGTTTTAATGGTTAATTCTTAAAATATGATTTTCATGGAGCAGTAGATTTGTTAAATGATGTTGCTAATGATAATGATAAGGAATTAAGTCAGGATATCGGATTTCGTTTCATACTCTTTCAGTTTTTGACTATAAGAAATGGTTTTCATAAACTGCAATCTTAGATACTATATTACAAATGTAGAGATATGAAGAATCTTTTGGACAGGTACTTTCAAATCGGTTTCCATCTTCCCAGAAAAAAAAAATCCTTCACCTTCCTAAATCTTCCCTTCTTGAAAAAAGACTGAATGAGTTTACTACCCTCTTGCCTGGTGTCAGTCACATTCAGCTGTTACCAAGTTGTGGAATGATCTTCCTAATCGGGTAGTTGAATCAGTAGAACTTCAAAAGTTCAATGTTGGAGCATATGTTTTTATGTTGACCAGGCTGACATGAGTCTTTTTGTAGTTTATATATGACATATCTGTTTTTTACGT
>NC_090738.1:27708473-27713473 GCF_036898095.1 Palaemon carinicauda | reverse complement strand
TCTCTTTCTGTTTCTCTAAAAGAAATATCCTCTCTCTCTCTCTCTCTCTCTCTCTCTCTCTCTCTCTCTCTCTCTCTCTCCTCTCTCGATCGATCGATCGATCGATCGATCGATCGATCGATCGATTGATCGACCTCTAAGTTTCCTTTTCTCTTTCTCCTAATCTTTCTCTAAAAGACGACTTGTATATTTCTCTCAAATGATTACTAAGTCCCAGTTTCCTTCTCTCAATCAAAGAGAAGACTCACTTCTTCTTTTCTTTGTCATACCCAAGTCTGGTCCCTGCAGCTCTAAGTCCTTTCCCTCCCACACGACAGTAGACTGGGATCTTGCCTTACCCTGAATATCCTTTCCCCAGTTAATTCCTCGTTTAGATACACCTCGAGAGGCGGAGGGACGTGGCGTCATTTATCAGCGTCGTAAATAATGTGAGTTTTATTGCAAGACACTCCAATACTAGCCCGGCTGTCGCGCCCTGACGGTAGGTATTAATCTATGGTGATCTCCAGACGTGGCATCCAATTCCAGGGGAAGTGGAAGAAGAATGGGGGGAAAGAGAGCAAGGAGAGATGGGAGAGTGAAAAGAGAGAGAAAAGAGCTTCTTGGAGTAAGAGGGGGAGGAGGAAGGTGTGGGGAAGACGTAAAATTCTGTTGAAAAGAAAGTCGATGAGAGAGAGAGAGAGAGAGAGAGAGAGAGAGAGAGAGAGAGAGAGAGAGAGAGAGAGAGAGAGAGAGAGAGAGAAGGGATTGGGAGTGATCAGAATAGCAATGGGAGGAAGGAGATTTAGTGTAAAAGGAAAGGTAAAGAAAGAACATTAAAGCAGTCGAGCGCTATTATGATTTTTACGTGTGATCATTATTTGGATAATAATACAGTACAGGAAATTGATGTATGCCAGCCGTGAGGCAAATACATTCTGTACATACATTCTATACATAACCAAACTGTTCCAATAGGGAAAGCAGCGCAATTATTATTAGTGTTATTATTGCAAGCTAATCTACAACCCTAGCTGGTAAAGCAAAATAATATAAACCCAAGGACTTCAGCAGGGAAAAATATTTTAAGACCAGTAACAACATTAAAATAAACCTTTCCTATATATAAACTATAAACACTTCAAAAAAAACCAAAAGGAAGAAAAAATAAGATAGAATAGTGTGCCCAAGTGTACCCTCAGGCAAGAGAACTTTAGCCCAAGACTGTGGAAGACCATGGTACAGTGGCTATGGCACTACCCAAGGCTAGAGAACAATGATTTGATTTTGGAGTGTCTTTCTCTTAGAAGAGCTGCTTACCATAGCTAAAGAGTCTCTTCTACCCTTACCAAGAGGAAAGTAGCCAGTGAACAATTTCAGAGAATAGTTAACTCCTTGAGAGAAGAAAAATTGTTTGGCAATCTCAGTGTTGTCAGATGTATGAGGACAGATGAGAATGTGGAAAGAATGGGCCAGACTGTTTGGTGTATGTGTATTGTGACGGGCCGAGAGAGGGTTGTGAACTCAAAGGCAGGATGCAATCAACTGAGTTGTTTATTAAGGAACACTCTCCTTTATATACAAAACCTCAAGGCAACAGGACATAACATGTTCGAGAGACAGACAATGTTACAGAGCAAAACCGGAGACATGATCATTCAGGTTCTTTTTAGTGCGAGGGAAGAGCGCAGATACAAGCATAATATATACAAAATAATTATGTACAATTGTGTGACACACGGTTGGTACATGGCTCCCCCCCTAAAAATGACATACTGTACATGTTAAATAGGGCGCCCTGATCTAGAGAGGCGAACTGTAGGCGGGTCATCTGGCAGAAGATAAGCAGGTTTTAGACGATCAATGGAGACCCAGTCTTCTTTGCCCCGAATGTTTAGTAGGAATGCTTTCGGACTGCGTCGGATCACAAGGAAAGGGCCCGTGTAAGGGGGCGTTAGTGGTGGCTTGCTAGTGTCGTTGCGCAGGAAGACGTGCGTTGCAGAGTGCAAGTCCGTTGGTATGTGATGCTTCGCTGGGGGTTTGTAAGTCTGGCGGCACGGAGTAAATTTTCCCACGACGTGACGTATGCGCTGGAGATCATCGGAGGAGGTTGTAGAAGGAAAAAATTCGGCAGGGACGACCAACGGGTCGCCATACACCATTTCAGCTGCCGAGACGTCGAGGGCGTCTTTAGGAGTGGTCCTTAGTCCCAGGAGGACCCAGGGAAGCTGAGTAAACCAGTTGCAATCCTTGCAGCGGGACATCAAAGCTGCTTTGAGGGTGCAATGAAAACGTTCAACCATTCCATTGGCAGCGGGGTTGTAGGCCGTTGTCTGATGTAGGGTGATGCCCAGGAGATTCGCTAATGACGTCCACAATTGAGAGGTGAAAGTGGTTCCCCTGTCAGAAGTAATATGCTCAGGGATACCGAATCTTGAAATCCATCCAGAAAGTAAGGCAGATGTACATGGGTAAGGGGGCGTTTTGAAGAGGTGTCGACAAGTACGAGTCTGCGTTGACCAATCGTCGGTGGGCGACATCGACCAGAAGGTGGAAATGAGAGAGGAAATCCGCACTGAGGATTGGCATTGTGACGTCAGCAACGAGAACCTTCCAATTGAATTTACCGTTTCTGAACGATAATGGGAGGTTCTCGTAACCGTAGGTGGGTATCGCAGATCCGTTGGCAGCTACCAAGTGGACGTCGGCAGATGTAGACAGACTACGTCGTGCCTTGAAGAGTTTCCTTGGCTAAAGAGAACGACAAGCACCCGTGTCTACCAAAAATCGCACGCCCGTTCCTGCATCCTGTAAAAAGAAAAGATTAGAAACACGGGAGGCCACCGCCACAAGCGATGGCCTACTTACAAGTTTTTTGGCCACTGACAATCCTCGGCACATTTCTTCGTGGTTGCCCCGAATCTGAAGTGGTAGTAGCAAAACTGCGGGGGATGGGAGGTAGTAAGTGGCTGTAGAAGTCGTTCGTTGGGGCGCGAGCGATTGGTGGGTGGTGGGCGGCTTTGTCGCCGCTTCGGCACGTCACAGGGTAGGCATGTATGTCCTACGGCATTCATGTCAGCTTCGGTTGACGTTGAATAGGCATCCTCGTCGTCAGGGGTGGAGGCGTTGATGGAGGTCTTGAAGTGGCTGTCCATAAGGGCGTCGGCTTTGGTCATCAAGTCCTTTATGGGTAAACTATCTACATCGGGTATGGCAGCGCGTACAGGTTCGGGTAAACGGCGTATCCAAAGGGCATGAAGTAGGTTCACCTCACGAGGAGAGCGATACTGGTCATTTCCCTGAGGGCAAGCGAAGCCCTTTGGTCCCCCAACGGTTGTTGCGAGAGCTGAAAAAGCTTTGCTATACGGGCGGCTGGCGACGGCGAGTACTGCTGCAGAAGGTATGTTTTGAGGGCGTCATACGCTATTGGGGTGTCTCCTTGTTCACAAAGCCAGTCGGATATTTCTGGGAAGGTGCCCTCGGGTATCGCCGCGAGAACATAATCCGCTTTGGTGGTTGAGCGAGTCACGCCCCTGATACGAAACTGGACTTCTGCACGCTGAAACCAAGCAAACGCCTCTCCACTGGCAAAGGATGAAAGTTTGAATGGAGCGGCCGCAGCACCAACTGCCGTAGAGTCCGCCATAGTACGAACGATGAAGGGGCGAGGGGGTGGGGGTGGAAGGCTGTGGGAGCGAGTCGACTTCCGGGGTCACCAATGTGACGGTCCGAGAGAGGGTTGTGAACTCAAAGGCAGGATGCAATCAACTGAGTTGTTTAATAAGGAACACTCTCCTTTATATACAAAACCTCAAGTCAACAGGACATAACATGTTCGAGAGACAGACAATGTTACAGAGCAAAACCGGAGACATGATCATTCAGGTTCTTTTTAGTGCGAGGGAAGAGCGCAGATACAAGCATAATGTATACAAAATAATTATGTACAATTGTGTGACACACGGTTGGTACAGTATGCAAAGGAAAAAAGAACACTAACCAGAGAAAGGGATCCAATGTAATATTGTCTAGACAGTTAAAGGATCCGATATCTCTCTAGTGGTATATCTCAATGGGTGGCTGGTGCCCTAGCCAACCTACTACCAAAAAATGCACGAGAGAATCTGTAAAGTGAAGAATAAATTATCTAATAAATAAAAAAGAATTTGAATATTAGAATAAATAACAGGTCAACCTGCTCAACAGAAAACTTTTTGAAACAAGTTTGAACATCTGAAGTTCCATCGATTCATTCTGCAATTTGGTCACATTTTAAGTACTACAGAATAATCTTTATCACAAGTTTAAACTTCTGAAGTTCCACAGATTCATTCTACAATTTGGTCACATTTGAACTACTACAGAATAGTCTTTGCCACAAGTTTAAACTTCTGAAGTTCCACAACAGTTTGGTCACATTCGAAATGATAATTATTTGAAAATTAGATGCATACCTATTACTACATACAATATATTTGTATCGTGACCTTTTATGAATTTGTACCATTTATATTCAAGTCGGGTATTCTTTTAATGATTTGTTTTATAAACATGACAACAGGAAGCAATAAGATACAGCCCTCCCGAGAGCTAGAGATAAGCTCTCTCGACACACTGACTTATAAAAATTTATAATCCAGTCATTATTTCTTCACGGCGTCCATGTACGCTAAAGTCGTTCCATTATTCAACAAAAGTGATGATTATCAATATATGGCAACAAGTCGAGAGTACCATCTACCTGCACGGAGTACAAAGGACCCCGTTTACCCTTCGCTCGGACAAACCTCGCTCTAACCCCGAAATTTCTTCCTCCCCCAACCCCACCCTTCGGAGGCGATCTACGACCAACCCCCTCCCTCCTTTAACTTACTTCCATCCCCAGAAGATCATTCCTAGATAACATTGCGATATGATCCTTTTGGGGATCTCATCGCCGGTGTTGAATGAAATATTCATTATCTATGTGGGGTGGCAACGGCGTCAAAACAGATTGACGTTGCCAACTAGCCGATGTTCAA